>NC_056741.1:1049450548-1049520548 GCF_019279795.1 Protopterus annectens
TACCGTCGCGCATACATGCTTGCCTACTCGCTTACGTCTCAGGTTGCCACTTTTTCATATGGCCAAAGTGGAGCATTTTTGGGACACGCATCAGACTTTACAGGCCAACACATACCCACGGTCAGTACAAAGGTTAGAACTTTACTTATTTCCCCTAAATGAACACTTATTCTTGTAGCAGTTTGTTTGCTTCACCTGTTTCTTGTAACTTTGAGTATTTTATATAAATAACTGTTTTATGCAACTGTTACATGATATATGGGACATATTTCCTACTATCTCAGGACATTTGCCATTGCATTATATTTGGTCTGGACACAACTAACAAAAAAGGGACTATCCCTCACAAGGTGAGGCAGGTGGTAACCCTACTTATGTCTGCTTTACAGAGACTTAAGCACCCTATATCTGACTGCCACTATGCAAATGTGTAAGGTATATATTCCCGATAAGGCATGTGGGGAGACCTGCATCACGGTTAGGTGTTTAATCACGGGTCGTAGGTTCTGCAGGACCGGCTGGAGGCTGAGCAGTCTTGTGGACAGCTACTGCTCATACAACTTGTGTCCAGATGTATACACAAGACTGGACATTGTGTCTTGACACCAAGTCTAATGTTTAGAAGAGATACATATCCCATGAGGGATATCCAAAAATTGTGGGGACAGATGACCATCTTTGCTTTATGACTGTAAGGTAGAGTTATACATGCAAGGGATACATAGTTTGCAATCCTGAGAATGCCTAGGGTGAGACTGCCTACTAGATATGGGTAGGGGTAACTATGTGCAGATATGGCCGTGCCTATCTAGCAGCCCGAGTATGGCTGGTTTTGGTGAATGTTCAGGAAGGGGGATGATGTGCTGTGAATGGGATGATGGGTATTCAATTATGTATCCAGGTGTGTTGGGGTTGGATGGCTTAGTTCAGGCCTGACCATTATGTGGGTATGTGCCGGTAAAGTTTCTGTATATGTGTATTGCACATTTTAATGTTCACATGTTTGTGGGATTGTATTGTGGATGTGTATATTTGTTCTTTGGTTATCTTCCTGATTCACACACTGCTCTCTCATAGACCTCCAGTTCACCTATTGTGCATCCAACCCAGTCTCCCATTGGTGATATATTACATTACCCATCACCCCCCACCCCCATATTCCACAATCAACATTCATCCCTTCTCTAGTTGATGGCTCATGGCACAGTCAGCAGAACACACTGTGTACACTACATATCTCTGGGACCAATATGGTTGTGAGGTCTACACTAACATTTCAGATCAACCACATGCTGTACGTCACGCACATAGGTACTCGCAAATACTTATCTTTCATGACATGGTAGGTAGACCCGGGTAATACACATTCATCTATGGGCCATCCTGGCAAAGACGTCTTGGACCGTGAATGGGCAGATATTGGGTGAATGCTCTGAATATTGGTAGGGTTGCCACCTTTTCATATGACCTGGATGGGACATTTTCATTGCACACATCTGAGTTTACAGGCCAACACATACCCACGGTCATTACAAAGGATAGTACTTTAGTTTCATGCCTACATATAAGCTTTTATTGTTGTGGCGGTGTAGTTGCTTATTTTGTTTCGTTTACTTGCTTATTCTGTTTCTTGTAACATATAGGTATTTTATATACGGACATACGTATGGGACTATTTCATAGCATATGGGACATAATTATGTCCTACTATCGCAGGACATTTCACATTATGAATTTGGTATGGACACACCTGCCTAGAGGGGGACTGTCCCTCACAATGTGGGACAGGTGGTAACCCATACCACTGGGCTAGGCTTGGCAATTGGCGGCATGCTAACACCATGTGTTTCACTTCCACTTGGTATAACGGGCGACACTACAATGGAATACAGGCATGGGGTTTTAGATATTTTTGTTCAAGGGACGGGGACTCCATATTCAGCTACATGCCTTTGTGTTTACTTCTTATTGTGGTGTTCATAAGTTGTCTTGTATGCTTTGCATACATTTCAGCATCCACGGAAACTGTCAGGAGTGATTACTATTGAAGGCAGGTCAGCATTTTAGGTTGCGCGTATGCAGCCGACATGATCAGGCCTCTGTGCAGCGCTTGGGCACGCCCCCTGCACTCGTACTTGTTTCCTATGCACGTGGCCATTACGGCAGCGCGCCTTCATTAATATGCATGTGGTGCTGCTGCACCATCTCTACACCGCACGGTCGGCGCAAGGCTAACACCGTCCTTGCACCGAGTTTCATGAATCCCGGGGTAAATCTAGAATAATGTTAATTACATTCAAAGGCAGAGCTTTCCTTTGACAAAACATATGACAATATTTATAAGCTACTACAATGAAATCACAGCTTACATCATTGTCTTACTCAGGATATTAGAGTCATAATAATTAGATGTATGTTTTTTCCCTTTGAGGAGTATGTATTATGCAGTCTCACTAAGGACTCAGTGACAGTAACTTAGATTCTAAACAATGCTAAACAAAATGCTAAACTGATCTTTAACCCACCAAAGCAAAGCAGCACAGCTAAGGTAAGCTGATTCCATACTTTAATAGCATATTATTTGAGCTATGCACTTTTGGACCGCTAACACAGGACAGAATTAATATATTCCTATCTTTCAAAATTCATTCTAGCACCACAAATTATTTTAATTGCATCATCAGTCCCACTTTTAGTGCTATATAACAATGCGAGTTTCCAAAGCAAATTGCTGGCCCCGAACCCAGAATTTAAAAGCAATATAGGGTGACATACAGATGGACAAAGATTGAACTTTTGAGCTTCAGTTGCCTGAGGCTAAACACAGCAATGATCAGAGAAATCACTGTTGGTAAGTTCTGATGGCAGTGCTACCCTTTTCAGGGGAATTCCCCCTTCTGTGAGCTGCTGTGACTGTGGAATTGCTACGTATAAGTTTGGGGCATGGGAGTGTCTTGCCCTGCACATCTGGGGTGCAGGGGGGCTTTCCAACCCCCCCCCCACCCCCAGCAAAAAAAAAACCCACTTAAATGTGTTTTTTGGCCTTTTTTCATCTAATGCAGTTTGGGGATTCCACGCCCTTCTCCATTCATAGTGGAAATGCACATACATGCTTCCTCTGTGTTCCTGCTCTTTGAAACAAAACACCAGCTTTTAGTTTTTAACAAGACCAGTGCTGACCAACTACATGGGAATTTAATTCAGATTTCAACCTGTCACTGATTTCTACTCTAGTAAAGATACTAAACTATAAATTAATTGTTGTACCCTAGTTTTCTCTTTAAAAGAAGTAACAATCTACCAGATTCCCTACCTGAGCAGTTCTCATGAATATCACCTGTGTGCTTTTGTTTAATATTGTTTTATTAAACTGAGTTTATCCTGTCTAGTTAGTTTATATGTAGCATGTATCTGAAGTTTATATTTTACTTTAACCATGGCTGAAAAAAAGAGACAACTCAAATCTTGACAACCCAAACAGCAAACAGATGAAGAGTGTATGAAATATCAATGGTCTAATTTTAAACCCTTCTTTTTTTGTTGTGCTGGCAATCAGAAAAAAACAAATCACAATCACACAGCAGTAGAGGGCTTGCGACACAATGCAGTTTAAAATGATGCAATTGTCTATTTTTACACTGCATTATGATTCTGCATTTAAGACTCATCATAATAAGTGATAACATTTATTATGTTACTTCATATTTTGATATGTTATTTCTCTGATCCATCAGTGTCTGTATTCTTCTTGAGATTGCCACGTGTTCTTTACAGTCAGTTTCCCATCAACATCACTAGGCCAGCACTCTTCCCCCATCAATTAATTCATTTTTCTCACATCTCTATGTATTCAGACCTCACACATTGCTGTTATATGTCATTGCTGTTTGCCTTGCTTCTTTTCATTTATTTAATCTTCCTTCCTATCTGTTCTTTCAGCCAGTGTTAATGCCGTGCATCAGAAGCCTTTCTTATCTATGTCTCTATCTGGTCCATCTATTTTTCCCCGCTGAATAGAGCATTTCATCTTTAGATGTCATGTTCCTCCAAATTACCTATCCCATACTCTATATTTCTTTTAACACTTTCACAAAACTTTGCAGTTTAATGTGTTAACATTTTATCTGATTTACCAGCATTATGCATTTTGCAGCTCTAACCCTCTTACAGTTATCTCTTTATGTTTTAGTGTATTATTTCACACTGTATATGAATATTTATTTTTGTCAATATTGCAGTTTCACTGTTTAAAAAAGTGTGAGGACAAATTAATGTGCCTAATGTATTTTGGTTTAAACTTCTTTTCAGTTTGCTTAGAGGTAATGTTTCCTTCTTAACAGTACAGTTTGACTTGTATGAAGTACACTAGATTCAGAAAAAGACAGCATGCATTTCTTTCCATGTTGCATAAGTCTAAAGAGACTGCAGTCTTTATGTAGCCAAATCATTTATAGACAGTGCTGATTCAAATGAGAATGTATAAGCAGTTAAGTTCAATCTGTAGGGAAAAGCACACTACTGAGAAAAGAATGTAGCAACAATACAGATGCACTTATACAGATCTGCTTGTGGCAAGTAGTTTGGGATCAAAAGCAATGTAGAAGTAACGCAGCCCTAATTGTGGCGAACAGTAGGATTTCAGAAAATAAAGCAACACTGGTGTACCTCTTGCTGTGGAAAACAGTATGAATACAAAAAGGGCATAAAATCATTATAATATGTAATTCTGCTTCTGACTTATGTTGCCTTTTTTGCAATGTTTACCAGAAAGGCCTGATAGGGTAGCATTTTGTCTAATGTAATAATCTATGAGTGAAGAGCTGTGGACCTTTGTTTGATTCTTATAACTAGGGTGAAACTAGTATGTCAGTCTGAATAAGGCATTTCACCAGATCAAAGTGACTAGACAACCTTTGAAAACCAGTAATCCATGATTTAAATTCAAGGGTGTTACCAAGTTATGCATAAAGTGTGCTATATTATACACTTTTTGGGGAATGATGTATTCATTTTATGTAATCACACATGCTAGAATTTAAATTTAAAATAACCCTGGCATATTTTTCATGCTTTGATTTTTTTTAAATATGAATTTTGTTAAAACAATTTCTCCAAATGTCAGATTAGATTTTTTTTTCTAAAAACAATATTCTGAATCTCAAATACTCAAGAGTTTCCAGATGAGAGGATCTATAGAGCATATTAATATCATGCAAAGCATACATGACTAAGTCTTGCATCAATACTGATTGATCATATAACAATACTTCTGCATTTTCTGAATGCATTGTACCATTCAATTGTTAATCAACTTCTGTTTAACAATACACAGTAACTATAAAAAACACATAAAAGTGTGTTCTTTTCTGAAGATCACTGCTACAGCTTGACAAAATATCCTTTCCACCATTTGTTTTTGCAGATATTAACCACCTGATCCATAGTCACTAAGCGTATTACTGTTTAGAATCAGGAAATGCTACAGTCTTTATTTATTTTTTATTTGGAGTACATAATTTACATTATAGCTGAATCAGACTGGGTGCAAACCATTCCTTTCTAACAAGGCTTGGAACATAACAGTCATCAGCTTTAGCAGACTAAATGCCTTATTGTAAATGTCTGGATCTTCTGTCCTTTTTCCACGGACTTACCAATACCTCTGCCTTCTAGTGTAGACTTCCAGCCATCTTAGTATTGAAGCCTGTCATCATACTTTATTCTGGATGTTTCTGCCTTTTCCATATATCTTGCTCTTTCCATCTCAATGAGTTCAGGACAGAAGGGTGAGAGTCACTCTTGTGATTATTTTCTGTGAATATGGTAACAGGCTTCCATCTCTGCCTTTTCTTCCAACAGTTCCAACATTTCTCCACACCCTTTTGCTCTACATTTGCTGTTGTTTCCCTAATTTAGCCACTAACTTACCCTGTTAAACTAATCCTACTCATTCCTGGTCAGACTGACGTCCCTTTTCCTTTCTGCTCAGAGGCCTCATCATTCATCTCTCCTCTTCTCTTTTCCTTGTTGCATTGAGCAGTGTTGCTCATTTCTTCTCTATGCTGTTAATCAGTGGGAAATGGTTTTAGAACATTTTAGTAATAATACCGAAAATAATAATGACTAGGAGCAAAGCAATGAAGGGTCGATACACTTCTATTTCAAGTCGCATAAATCCAGAAATAGCCAAAATCAGTCCATAGTTCTCCAATAAAATCAATTTATTTGCGTGCACATAAAACAACGGTGGTTAGCGCTTTCGCTTACAGCTTCATCAGACCAATTAGATGCTCTCCTTGGAGTGTTTAAATGTAACAAAAGGCGGGAACCAACAATGAAAGAAGAAAAAATTAAAAACATATTCCAACATTTACTGGATAATTTTTTTAAAAACTTGTAAAACATTAAAACATTAAAACCATGCATGCCCAATATGAAAGAATAGTAATCCATCATATGATGCTAGAAGTGTATTTAGAAATCATGTTTAACACCCTATAACATATATACAAAGACATATAACGAGCATCAGTTCACCACGAACTTTGATTAAAATAAATAACAGAGCATTCAAACTACCTACAATAAAAACTAGGTAGGGATAAACCTAATCACAGTCATTCATAGCATGTAAATCACAAAGACTGAAGGATAGAGCTACCATCTCCAAAACAGTCTATGGGCAGATGACATACCCCTCAGCATCAGACTTATAAATTTATTTATTGAGAAACACTTATAATTAAAGATCGGAATTCAAAGTAAAAAGACTATCAACCAACACATACCCAGTCTCATATCGTCATAGGAACTAACAACAGTCCTATCTGAATATATAAAAATCTGCCCCCATTATGCTTTAGCATAGAAGGAGATTGCACATTTCAACACACCAATATTTTGAATGATATGATTAATGCCATTCAGTCCCCATATTCAAAAAACTTGATTTGTTCCATCAGTATATAGGCTTTCGGTAGTTTTCTGAAATATTAGTCACTGAAAAAACAGAGACACCTTTGTAAAAAGAAATCTACTGCTGAATTTGAACTATAGATTGCTGATCAGTTTGTCAGTGCAGGGCAAAGCTTTCCAACTTAGAATTGCTCATATCCCATCTTCACATGCTTGCTCTATGCATGCTGTGTATTATGAATCACAGAATATGTAAAGTTCTTTTCATGTTTCTTGAGTCAAATAATGCCTGTGCAGTAAGCTTTATGTTTGCACTTTGATCAGTATATATTATTGTGACTTTATAATTGGTTAACATTCTCTTTGAGAAATCACTCTAAGATTCATTTTTTTTTCACTTAATGGCATGCATTATGCCATAGTGTATATACATGTTTTGATGTACCAGACTTAAGAAACTCTCTTCATGTTTTGTGATGTGGGTATTTTTGCACAGCTTTTTTCTAAAAACTTTCAATGAAAATAGACTCTGCCAGTTAGAGATTCCCAGTCACCCAACTAACTAACTAACTAACTAACTAACTAACTAACTAACTAACTAGCTAACTAACTAGTAACAAAAGAATGAATGAATTAAAAAGACCTACTGTAATGAGGACAAGATTATAAGTATAAAAAAAATATAAGTTTTAAAAAAGACTTACAAAAACTGCTGCTGATATAGAACATTACAAAATAAATCTTAAAATGATGACAAGTACACATAAATTTCACAAAGCAAGAGAATTTGGGAGAATAACTGTAATTAAAACAGATTTGAAAGTTTAGCTAGCAAGAATTTATGATCACAATCGAAAATAAAAGTGAAAAGCCATCTGAGATAGGGGAACACTTTAGAATCCAATTACTGAAAGAGTGTTCCCCACAGAGGCTAAGACTGAAGTATATGGAATGGATTAGACTGCTTCATTACACTAGTGTAAAGCTGCACTTGATCTCCCTCTATGTATGTTGTAGAAACATCTGGCATCCCCTATCAGCTCACTATCTTTACCATCTCTTAATACTTGCATAGCCACTTAAATTTATTACAGGATGCAGTTACTGGTTCTAGGTCGCCTGGTGAGGGGGATGTCCGCAATTTTGCAAGCTGTCCTATAACTATTAAATTAGTCACCCACATACCTCTCAACCTTTAAGTACAAGAAATCTGGACATAGACAAGAATAATGTAGAGATAAAGACCCAAAATTAGGGACAGATTAGAAATATTTATCTATAAACTTAGAAAGTTGCTGCAAAAATAAGTTTTGTATTAACATGCATTTTCTGGTTAATATGAAGTCTCAAAAATATGCCATTACTTAGCAACATCGGTCCTCAATGATTTGACATATAACCACAAATTTAATAAGGGACAAACCAAAACTATATGGCTAAAACCTGGATATTTTGCAAAACTCTGGACAGTTGAAAGGTATGGTCAGCCGGATCTATTTCAAAGTATCAAACGGTAGAATTGTTAACTCCAATAAGGCTGAGACCATATGGTTGACAAATCATTCTACCGACAAACGCAGGAACACAAACAACACCTGCAAACAACCGAAACAATGCTTTTACAGCAGGGACAAGCCCCCCCCTTTTTAACCCCCCCATACACCTCCCACTGTACCATGATCTCAGTCAGAACAGTTGAATGGACTGAATTGCATATGCAGTGCACTATAGCAATGCAGGTCACAATGTCTGCAATGTTATGCACCCTGCCTTCAGCGCTGCTAAGATAACTATGTATCTGTCCTCCTCTCAGTGCCAGTGTTAGTGTACTGTTTAATGAGCATGCTTAATACAGCATACATTTCTCAGAGATGCCCACTTGTCACACTTTGTCAGGAGAGCTTATGAACTGTGGACTCATTAATACAGTAGCTATGAGTGAATCTGTCTTGTGTCTGTCAAGACAGGGTAGACCACGTCTTCTAATCCAGGTGAATTTCTTTATTCCAAATGACAACATGATAGCAACTGCCTTATTTTTTTCAAAACCAACTGGGCCTATCTCTATCTGTGAAAAAAATATTAGCCAAAACATTCCTGATTCTTCTGCATTTAGTTATCACAAGTTTTCAGAACTGTTTCTTTAAAATAAGTTAGACTTTATGTTATATTAAAATAAATAGTTTTCGTTTACGTCTAAGAACCTTTACCTTTGTGTGATAGTAAGAAATATAACTGCTCCATACTTCAGTATATTGCGGATCTTTTTCATATATTACTGCAACTTTAAGAAGCTATATATCTCATAATACTTAGAGTCTGTTTTGCAATTTGATATAAAGTTCATGATGAGGGATGAAGCTATTAATACTCTTATTGCTGTGATACAATTTTGTATACCATTAAAGTTACTATTTTACGTTATATGCAGGTATTTCCTGAGATTATTCACTTTGCCAATAAAGATGGCTGTGTAACCAAAGGGGAGCTTCAGGACATACAGCATTTTAAAATATTTACAGTGTGATTAAAAGTAATGTATATCATAATTATTCTGCATTTGTTTTCCCAACCTCTTAGACATTAGAAAACATTTTCCATTTACTGTTTTGTTGATACATATACATTTATCTGCTTTTTAATTTAGTTGACATAAGGTCTCTCTTGTTTCTGAAGCATTCTTAAAATTCCTCCCCATTAAGTCCTTGCAAACATGACCAATGACACTAAAATAAAATGTATTACAAATTGTATTATCTCTGTTTGTTCAGCACATTATTAACATACTTATTTTTATAATATTTATCTGTTCTTTGATTCACTTTGAAAACTTTATTATTGTCATCTCAATATGAAAACAAGAACAGGTAGAAAAATTGCAATGTGTATAACATCTGTAATAGAATTACATGTATAGTATTGCACGATAGGAATAGTTCTACCTAAATGTGGTAAATCTACATGTGGTTGATCATAGATAAAGTTACATGCACCGTCTGCTTCAAATGTGCAAGTGCTTTTATTTTTACTGATATAAGGTCCTATTATATGGTATAATTACTAGTTAACACTTTTTTTTAATTCATAGTTCTTCTTTATACAAACTCAGGTAAATTTACTATAACTTTGATCACTTCATTGTTTCTCATAAGGATCTTCCAGTTTCAACTATTGCGTTACTAATGCACATGCTGCCCATTAACCACAAATTCAAAGTATTTCTAAGTGAAATAAATAAAATTATAAGATTATTTAATGAAAGAGGTTGTGAATTAGAATTTTTCCACCTATATTAACCACATGTATGGCAGGATTTATACCAACAACAATAACAGGGTGAATACTAGACAAAGTATATTTTGTCTGTACATGGTATTGGACATCTTCAGCAATACTCCATCATTTCCTCTATCCCATGCTACTACATATGGGTGATCATATGTGATTTTCATTTACCACAGAATGCAAAGCCATTACCATATAGGATTTTTGTAATATATCCCATTTTTCTGAGGATCTAGGGGCCATAGCTTGCACCAGCATTGAAATAAAGACCATAGGGGAAATGTAATAAAGCCTACATAGTCTTATTTACTATGTAGGCATCATGGCACACTGCTTACATGAAAGAATTAGGTTTGTGATCCAGTAAACAGAGCTGGGCGGTGTGCATGCATGCGCCAACACAGAAGTATACATGGCATGCACATCATCTCATAAGCAGGTAAATTTCATGCAAATGAGGAAGGTAGAATGATCCAGCAAGCAGAGAGGCAGTCCTGCAAACCCCGTGTTGGTGACAATATTGTTGTTGTTGTATCTTTCGGCTTTTCCCGGTTAGGGATCACCACAGCGGAACTCTGGTCCGCTACGTAAAAGGAAAAGTTCCATGCACGGGATTTTAAACAGACAACAGGGGTTCCTAAAGTGTAGTTGGAGAGAAATAGCATAGCAGACACAGATATGTCTAAAACTATCCACCATGTGTCCAAAAATGCAAGGGAAATAAGTTAAAATAATTGTATTTTTTTTAATGATCTGGTTATGTTTGTATAGTGCACCACAGTGTGCAAACATACAGTTATGAAACAAAATAGTGAAAAAAAATCAAGTTTCATAGTATGTAACAGAAATGTAGTATAGGACCCTATATGGAGTATCCACAATGGTGGAATGGTGCTGTTGCTAATGAGGTAGGGCCTGGAACCATGTAATTTCCAGGTTGTGTGCACAGAGCCCTATGCAAATGAGTTGGAGTTACTGAATAGCACAACTGGGTATCCATGGCCACATATCCCTTTCATGAAGGCACAGAACCATGTCAGTGTCCACAGAAGAGGTAGTTGACATCAACTGGGGGTGTGTGTGTGTGTCTGAGGACTTTTAAGTTCATTAGAGTTTAGCTGTGCCTGTTTGTTCGGTGCCCTGCTGTGCCCACCAGGGAAGTGTATACACTGGCTGACAACCTTTGTTTACCTTCGGGCACAGCTGTGCTGAGTGTGCCCTTTCAGGGGGTTGTGCACAATGACTGCTGAGCTTTGTTTACCTTCAGGGAGCTTGTTTACATGTTTTTGCATTGCATGCTGCAGTGTTGAGTGCATCCAAAAGCCAATGATATATTGATTACTGATCCACTTAAACTAGAGCCATTAAATGTTCTTAATGTACTTAGGAGGTGGAATGCATTATAGGTAGCCAATCACACAGCCTGCACCTACAGCAGAGCCCAATAAAGGTTGCATTCACCTTACAATCTGATTTCTCCCTCAAACTCTGCACCAGTGGATTACAGACTTGGGAATTTTAACTGAAGGAATACTAGGGGCTGCTACAGGATTGCTACATCTGTATGTGCTAGATGCTGAGGTCAGTGCTGCTGATGCTGCTGCTGACAATAGGCCTAGACTGAGAAGGAGAAGAGTGTTCAGACCCAGAGTTACCTACCAAGAGCTACATGAAATGGAGATTGTAGAGCACTACAGGGAGGGCAAGGATATACTACAACAACTCACTGAGCTCTGCCACCCTCAACTCAGACCCAGAGCCAACAGAGGGGAACACATCCCAGTGGACACAAACATAAGTGTAAGTCTAAGGATACTAGCCGCAGGTACTTTCCAAAGACCAACTAGGGACATGATGGGGATCTTGCAGGCATCAGCATCCAAGGTACTCCACCAGTTCCTGGATGCTATGTTACCACATGCCAGTGATCACATTTATTTTCCCATCACCCCTGTTGCAAGGGCTAGCAATATGCACACTTCTACCATGTACCACACTACCCTGAGGTACTGAGTGCCATAGACTGCACTCATTTACACATCAAGGCACCACGCAGTGCCATGCTACACAATATGATCCTGTGGAAACAGATGCAGCAGGATCAGCAAAAGGAAGGGACACGCAGCCGCCCCCCAACCAATGCCTAGGTCCCCACAGCCACAGGAGGACTTGGAGGAAAAATCCCCTGAAGATGTCCCTGTAGGGAGACATAGGCATGCCCAGTATGCCCTGACCATGGCCAAGCGACAACACATAGCAGATGCACTGACAGCCTAGGGCCCTAGGGACTGACATCTTACACTGACTCGCATACATATAGTAAAAATGATGTCAGCCAGCCCACACAGCCTCCACCTAACCATGTATTGGCTGTGTACTGCGTGCATCAGACAGAGTCAGCCCCAAACTACAGGTTTTTCACCTGCTGCATTCACAAGGTATGTCACTCACCTATACACCACTTGTAAAAAATACTAGAATATGGTAGCATATTTGTGGACCTGCCACATGTATGCAAGGGAATACAGTGGGCTACTGGGCTACTTGGAGAGATCTAACAGCCACATGGGACAACAGGTACGCAGCCCAATAGCATGTGCTCCATAATATTCATAATGCACATGGCTGGAATATCCTCTACATTAGTCAGGGGAGATGGTAAACAGTGAGATCACAGGACAGTCACACAACTGTCAATGCCAGCAGATCATGGGCTGCTCGTCCCATACCCCCATAACATCAGTGTTCCCATACAACTTCTGTAACAGTATGTCAGCAATGATATATCAGCAGACCAGCTACCATCAGGGCTGTGACATAGAACCTGGGCAGACATTGGATGTCACACGCAACACAGGGATGTTGATGTATGTCTGTATGCTGTTACTTGTGTGATAAATGAGGGTCTATATTACATTGTTGAACTTCAAAAAAGTTCAAACAATGTAATATCAAACTTAAACGTCCGAAACCTGAAAATAGCGAAGCCACGACACATCAATTTTTTTCCCAGGGAAAAAAATTGGTGGGCCATTTTTGGAGCTTTGCTGTTTCCTCCACTGTGGTGCGATCTTGGAGCTGATATATTTAAGTAGGGAGTGTGGGGTGGCACAGCCCTCCATGTGGGTGTGTGGGGGCTAAGCTCCCCACTTTCTTTTAAGTTTTAGGTTGGAGGGTTTTTTTTTTTTATTAAGGAATAGTGATTTTTTTTCCCCCTGGGAAAAAAAATCGCTGTTCTTTATGTTTGCTATTTGAATGTTTTGGACATTTAAGTTCGATATTACATCGTTCAAACTTTTTGAAGTTCGACGATGTAATATAGACCCGATGAATGACACATCTGTCTGGCAGTCTGTGTGGCTCAGTGGGCTAGGGACGTTAGCATGGGTGATGGTGTTAATGGTTCGAATCTGGCAGCATCCACATCTTTTGCATGTGAGGTAGTCGTATGGTGGTATTTGCACAGACTGTCATACCCCTCAGTCTGTTACTGCAAGAAAGCTGGTCAAAGGCAGAGAGAATGGGGGGCAAAGGATAATAACTACAGACAGGCATTACACATGTTCAGAGTAAACTAGATGGTGGCTATTATAACAGCGGGTTGCATCACAGCAGAATATCTGCAGGATGTAAAGTCCATCACTCAAATGTGTCTGTAGGTAGTACTAGTTAGTGACTGCATTATACAATAAGTTATCGGAACACCACAAATGCATGAGAAACAGACCAGACATATGGAGTGAAATATATGGAGTTAAATGCTGGACTTTCTGCAAAAACATGTACACTGAGAGGTATGCAGACTGTCACCCGGTGTCTGGTGATACATTGTGTACCCCTGTCACATATTAAGTACAGCAGACAGCTGGGGAATGCTGTGGACAGGTTCTGGGAAGTGCTGTACTGTAGAAACAGGTACATCTGCCAATGTCTGTAGCACACAATATCCTGGACTGGAGTACAGGTAGCTCTGGCCTGGAGTCACCTTGTAAGTACTGACAGTCTCATTGGGCATACTCCTGTACTTAGCTAACTTGAGCACAATTCTGTTGCCTCTCCATCAAAAAGACCTGCTATGTGGAAATACATCTTAATGTACAGACAGCTACATCTACATTCTGTCTGTCCTTATCCCCCACTCACATGAGTAGTGTATCTAGCAGTATGTACCCCAAATACATATAATACTGATATATATATATATATATATATATATATATATATGTATTTGAATATATTACAGTGATACATAGACTCTCTACATATATCTGTATAACACATATACATAATGTACACACACAGCAACATTTATAGAGACATCCCTGTTATAAACATTTAAATAAATGTATGTGGGGAATGTATGAACTCCCCACATACCCTATGAAAGCTGTGGTTATCTGCACTCCCACGTCAATGCAGTTTCCCAGAGGAATCAGACCAAGGCCACAACAGTACATATTCAAATCACCCACAGACCCCTGTGCCTGCAGAATGTCACCTATATAGACAGAGACAAGTGAGCAGGTGGTGCAATGTATAATGGTTCCAATGCATGTCTTCGACAGAGAAATGTGTCCCTGGCCCCATGTTTGCTTATAGAAATGCAACCAGCCACATATCGCCATACTGGTGACTGTACACACATAACAGGGATATTAAGAGATACCCTACTCCTAGGATAATAGCTACAATAACAACACCAAGCAATATCACTCTGCAAGCCACACATGCTGTCCAACATAAACCTACTTTGCGCACTTCACAAGAACAATGTCTACAATCACGTATTCAACATATGTAATCTGTAGTGCATGCGATAAGTACTATGAGCTATAGTGTGTAACAGTAGATAGGTAGGGGTTCTCATCTCACAGCAGCCAACTCTGTCTGTGTGTGTGTGTGTGTGTGTGTGTGTGTGTGTGTGTGTAAATATATCCCCTTGCAGCACAATGGACATGCCCTCATGGGATATCCCTTTGCAATGGTTATGCACTTTTTGGCCTTGTAACTAGCTGCTGGCCTCCTTTACATGGCCTGCTGATGTCATCTACCTTAAGAGTGCTGGCTGACAGACTAATATCAGATAAACTCCATAGCGCATGTGATAAGTACTGTGAGCTACAGTATATAATAGATATGTAGGGATTCTAATCTCACAGCAGCTAACTTTGTGTGTGTGTGTGTGTGTGTGTGTGTGTGTGTGTGTGTGTGTGTGTGTGTGTGTGTGTGTGTGTAAATATATCCCCATGTGGCACAAGGGCCATGCCATCATGGGCTATCCCCATGCGATGGTTATGCATTTTCTGGCCCTGTAACTAGCTACTGCCCTCTAAATTGCCCTCCTCTACATAGCCTGCTGATGTCATCCACCTAAAGAGTGCTGGCTGACAGTCTAATATCAGATAAACTCACTGGCACATGTGATAATTACTGCAAGCTATAGTGTGTAACAGTAGATAGGTAGGGGGTTTAATATCACAGCAGCAGCTCAGTGTATGTGTATATCCATACTGCATGCATATATGGATAGTACTAGCAGACATGAGGTGTGGAGTGTGCATCTGTTATTGTCCCTTGTACTGTGTACCACTACATAGGTAAGTTTTCCACTGTTCATGCAGCCAATATGACTATGTGTGCACTGCAGTGTGTCTTGTATGCAAGGAGTGGAAGTGCTGCTAGCCTGAATGTGGCCATGTGTGCATGTCAGCCTGTGACAGCATTGTATATCATGTCACAGAGCAATAGTAGATGTGCCCATTACTAGCATGATGGTCATACAGCCATCACAATTGGAGACATTGCTACCCATCATCACAGGAACAGCACATATTGCCCAAGTCCATGGGAGATGCATCCACATCCCCAGTGTTGAGATGACATCTGCCCAGCGAATCATACAGATGGCATGTGTGGAAGTAGACTGAGGTGCTCTCTGTACTGTACCAGTACAGAGGGTCTGTGTTAAGGGTGCATTATATCTGCTACACAGATGTCACCAACAAGTATATACTACTAATGTCACATAGTGGCTTAATGCCCTTAAGGTGACTATTCCATTTACTATGTTTCCTAGAGATAGGCAGCATATAAAATTAAGTGGGGTCACACCTTGTGCTGTATGCATGGCAGAAGTCACCTATGAGTACACTGAATGGCACAGGCAGCACTGACATGCATTGGAGATGAGCTGTGGTGTGCACATACTGATGATGTGATAGGACCCTGTGAGGGGCCATACTGTCATCTGCATGTGCCAAAACAGTTTGGAAAATATATCGACACATGGCTGTTGTAGTCAGATAGTGGAATGCTGAGGGAAGAGTATATGGAGGGAATGGGTATGTCAGTTAACAGTGACAGTGACCACAGCTATGCCATTAGAATCATGCCATACCACTGTACCGACATGTTGATGTATGGTACATGAGCTGTACACGTGTGGCAGGGTCTGTATCACCACTTGTCACCCCATGTATGTACATCACATGTAGGGACTGATGTGCTACTAACAGTGGACATAGGTATCTCCGATGGAAAGGATAATAGATATAGATTCGATTAGGGTTTATGGCCATTACTATGTTACCAGGCATGTATTTGTAATACCGTCATGCAAGGCACCAGCATAACACAGTGACTGTATGAGTGGTCACAAGTAGCACGCAGCAGCCAACATTGTTAGCCACAATCAGTACCCACGCATACTGTGCAGATATGCAGTCCAAGCAGAAGAGCACTCGTGACTTTGCTCTGTTGATCACTGCTGCTTACAGAACAGGTATTGGAGTCAGATGTCCTTATGTTGCATATGTCTGCCATCAGTTTACCACATAGTGACCCCCACATTGACAGTATTGTGGATGCCTAAGTGGGTGCTTTGAGCATGTTGCCTGAATGGATAGTAGAGTGAGATAGCTTGGCTCAGTCTGGGTATTGTACACCCTGCTGTACTGCCAGCCATGTCCATGCTGACTGCCACAACAAGGTGTATGGCAATAGTAGGGCAGCAGGGCATGCTGCCAAATGTGCATACCATGAACAGATCGGTATGTCAGCTGGTTTATACGCAAGTGTCTGACAGTCAAACAGGCCTTATCATGAACTATGAATGCATGATTACCTGGACTGACCACATTGTCCCTGTTAGACTGTCATAGATGGTATGCCTTCATTTGTTAGAAAGGAATTTGTATGATCGCACTATTGTGCAACTTTAAATGCCAAAACACAACACATTGCAAAAAAAAAATGTCAAAAATGGTAATCCAGAAAACCAGATTCAACCATTTTTAAACTGCAGTACAACAGTAAATGTCAGGAGACATTTCCGAATATCTACAAACATCATTATGCAGGGGGCAAGCCTCGATGCACCCCCCGCTACTTGAATATACAAACTCCGAGATCCCACTACAGTAAGGGAAAGGGTTCATTTCCCAATCCCCGCTATAATGTGATCTGCATCTGGAATGCCAAAGTCAAATGAGCAAATGCCAATGTGCATTCGCTCATTTGGATTCGGAACAGTGGCAGTCACCATTTGTCTGATCTGGAGGTTGTACTTTCGTACTTTGGTGCATCGTACAACTTCCTTACTATGAAATGAAGGTATACTGTTACAGATATATGCACTTATGGAGCCATGCACGTATACTACCATAACTTGCTGATGTCATATTTCTGTTGTGCTGCCATGCCATCCTGTGCTGCTGCATTGCCACCATGTGTCCATAGTTTATTCCCTCAGACTCCTGGAATAGAAACATACACAGGTCTGTGAGACACATGTCATCCTGTAACACTACCACCAATGCAACATCATACAACAAAAGGTACACAAAGTTTGGTGTATGGCCATGACACATGCCAGCATACAGTCTCTGTTGTGTACCACAACAAGTAGCATTTCAAAACAATACTGCATTACACATGTACATGTAGTCATCCTGTGCATCAAACACATGGCTTAATTTCCTTGCATCGATGGCAAGGATGACAGGGATGTGGCATAGGTATCATCACATGCACAGGGTGTGGTGTGGAGGTGCTGGAGGCCTAGGTTGTGCCAAATGGTTAACAGCATGTGTGTGAGTCAGGAAGGGGTGGAGGTTAGATTTGCCATGGAGAGGTGCCATGTATGTTTGCATGTGACCTGAATATGACAGTGGTGTTTGAGTGTGTACGTGTACAGAGTCAAGCCTAGTGCTAGCTCTACAAGTGTGTATTTTGGAGAGCTGTGGACCATACATGGTAGAGTGAATAATTCAGTGTCTCCCGCCATGAACACAGGAACTGACAGTGCCAGGAGTTGCACCAGCACCAGCATGCCCAAGATCAGATGCGGTGCTACTGCCTGATGGTGACTGCTGTTTGCTGGGACTGGGTCCTCAGTGGGACCACTCAGGACCATGTGCCCATGGCTTGCCATGTCATGGTGTGGACAGCACACCTCCCTCTGTAGTGCTAGAGGTACTGCCACTACGGGAGCATAACTGCGCACGGTCACTTGGACTATCAGCAGTTGGTGCTGCAAGTCTTATAATCACATGTCTGATGCCAAACTCCAGCCAGATGTTCCAGCACAGACAATGTCTCAGCCCACCATCTGTCCACTACATTAATGAATCAATCCAGGGTGTCCCCATTGTGGTGGAGGCAGTCAGGAATGTCAGACTGTACTGCATCCATAACCCTAAACATATGTCCGGTGTTCCATTCAGAATGTGTCTGTGCCTCCATGATGTGTGGATACATACATCAATTGACTCAAGATGTGACAACAGCAAAAGGTGGTGGATGGACAGCAGGCCTTCTATAAGCACTCCTGTCAATCAGGTTGTGTGGGACAATGCTAGCTCTCTGGCAATGACCAGTGTCTACACTCACTGGAGCCATTGTTGCCACACTTCCCTATTCAATGTGGCCACACTCTGACTGTCCAATATCTGTGCCCTCTGGGGACTAAGTATGTGTGGGTATACTTACTGTGTGCAGTGACAATGGGGGCAAAGAGGGATGTCAACCTCTGAAACAGATTCAGCCATCGACAACCCCACCACTGCTTTACTATGGCCACTATCATCATCAGAGTCTGATGAGACACTGACATCAAATTTTGAAGGGGACAGACTCCAACCCCCCAGTCATCTGTGAAAACCAAGACAAAAGCAGTACATTACTACCTGCACATTTTTGTATGGTAACCACACAGACCCATACAAATGAGGATCCACAACTGGATTACCAGTCTCACATTTTCTCATCTCCACTCCAATGCACAACAGACAACTAAACAACATACACATATAGTCAAAGCCTTTATACCATGCACATCAGCCACATCCAGTTAAAATCGCCAGTACAATTTACCTGTGAGGTATGCAGTATGACAATATAAATGATAGAACTGCACATTAAACCCAGTGCAACTATTTTGAGAATGATATGCCAGTACTAGTGTCACTGCCTCAGGTATGTAACATCTACATGTTGTGTTTGAACAGGCATCTTGGATTACTTGCCTCATATATACCAGGCTCCTTAGTTGCTCATAACTCTAAGTGCAAACATGTTACTGTTTGTTCAAATACACACCTGTGATTACCCAGTCTATGAACTGTAGTCAACTGTTCCAGAATGGTATATACAAATATTCTAATCTGGCTACACACAACATTTGTACATAGTGCAATATGGCAGCCATTGACTTTCATAAGGTATATATATGACCCATAAAACAACAGTATCATTCTTACCAGGTACTGGACCAAGGGCTTGAGCAACTTCTGCTGAAACTATGAGAGGGTGAAGAAGAGGTATTGTCAGCACCACCATATGTTGCAGCACTACAGGGTAATATGTGCATATATCCACTTGTACAGTAGCCACTGGTGGTGCTACAGTAGCGTTGTCATCTCACAGTAAGACGTTGTCCTGTTTGATTCTCAGTTAGAGCATTTTCTGTGTGGAGACATACGTGAATGGGTGTATCTTCATTGAAGGTTGTGCGTCAGGGCCGGCAACTCGGCACATAAAAATCTACTGCCAATCATTAGCGGACCGGAGTTCCGCTGTGGCGACCCCTAACCGGGAAAAGCCAAAAGACACAATAACAACAGTAGCCACTGCTAGTGGTTGAATTGTTGAGATTCAGACTGTGTGCACAACTGAGCTTAAAACCCCAACTACCCCCCCCCAATGCAGATAGACCTGACACACATGTACAAGTATTTACAGCCTGACACCATAACTGATAAAGTATTAAAATGGTGGACACAGTAAGCTTACTTGGACACTCCTCTGCTGGGGGCACTGTGGCACCCACCTCCATTATGTATGGTGTATTGGATGCCTGAGAGTTGTTGTGCATTCATAGGTTCACCAGGAACATCTCTGTATCTGAGAGTGGTTGTACCAGTGCAGGTCATCCACCAGTGGCAGCATGATCCCTGCCAACATCAGCTGCCCCACAACATGAAGCATTCAGCATATCTGTGGCTCTGTGTCACACCTGCTCATAGGTCCTGTCCTTCTGGCCAATCTAACTGACATCCTGCACAAGTTCTGCCCCCACTCCTACATGTTGTTCATGATTATGCCTCCCCCTGGACAACAACATCTGATGATGCTGCCTTACTGCATCTGCTATAACCTCATTCTCTGCATCAGAGAAGGGGGCACATCATCTGTGATGCATGGTTCCTGAAAGACAAAAGGGGAACACATTACAGGACCAGATACGTGGACCTCCACTATGTACAGATTCTGCATGCCCATAATGGCCTGCACTACCCACTGCTCCCTCACATGTCATACCCCACAGTCTGGCAATATACTAAGTGTGTGGATCCCAGCAAAATAGTAGCACTTCGGGGGTATGCACCTGTGTGCCACAACAGATTCTGCTATATCTTCCTACACACAGCACTGTAGTGTACAGTGGTGTGTCCCCTATAGGCAACCTCTCACTACTATGTCATACGGGCACTGCCAGACAAATAGTAGTGTGCTATTACAACTACTATATGGGGACAATCCAGAAACACCAGTGTGTCATACTGAAAGAAAACAATGTAAACCCACTGTAGAAAATGTTCCCTGTAGGCATCATACCTTTCAACTATACAGATGTTTGCAGAACGTCAAGATGTTTGCATCATACGTTTGGTCATTTTCATACATCATTGTGAATTTCTGACAAAAGGTTGGCCAATCATTGATGGTTGATGTCAAAAAATAAAGACAGGTGTCTGAGTTTAAGACGTCATACCCTTCAGAACACAGTTATGCTACTGTAATATCTGTTATTCTATTCACTTTCATACTTTGTTTGAGCAATAGTTACAGTGTCCCTAATTGTGGGCCTTTGTCCCTCCATTAATTATGGCTTTGTTCAGATGTCTTGCTGTAACAAGTTGACAACTATATTAGGCATAGCTCTCAACCAGACAGGGACAGACATCAACAGAATCGTGGACTTAGCCAGAGTACATCAGGGACAATCAGGGACACTTAAAATGCTTGAACTATTTATGTGAGACATTGACAGAGAAGATGAATTAATGTACATTGTCTGATGCTACAGGAGTATACACCCTTACTTATTTTTACTAAGTATTACATGTAATTCACTAATTTTCCTACAACAGCCAACCATTGTATGAGGGATTAACAGGGACAGAGCTAAAATGCGAGTGGAAATCAGGGACATTTGAGAGGCACGCCTGTAGGTGTAGGGCACCTGAGTATCAAAGACATGTCATTACTATAGATCTTAGACAGACTTACTGCTGTAATACCTATTCCCCATACCTTCATCCTCCCATCTGGATCCTCTTATATGGAGAAATCAATTACATACTTCGTGGAGTGCAGTACTGCTTTGTTGAACTTTGCTTCCGGTAATCTTTTGAAAATACACTCCCTGCGTGAAGTAAATCTCATACAGAGTTGTTCCCCATAGCCATCTGCTTGCCTTTTTAAGGTACTGCTTATTAGCAGGTTCTTGCCTCTGCACCAGTCTGTGGCTCTGATATGGTAATTACAGCCAAAACAGCTGAATTGCACTATCATTAACCAATGGCATGCCACTACAGTGCAATATATAAGGCCTTAATGTAGACCTGGGCCCCTTTCTTAGCTAAGATGGACATTACTGAGTTGTGGAGACTACAGAATCACAGAGGGTAGGTACCATGACTGTAAACTGTAGAGATTTATGCAGTATGTCTACAGTTTCACCTCATACAGTATGTGTGGTCAGTGTCCCATGACATTCTGGTCATCTGGTAATTCACTGGCAAACATTATGGGTTGAGGTCAGTAATGGAAGACACACATTTGAGTGCCAGACTTCATACTCCACAGAATATGCATGTTAATGCAATAGCTGTTATTCTATCAACTTAATATCTATGTAGGAGCAAACTGTAAAACATGTCCCAATCTCTGGACCTTTTTTGCCCCCCATTAAGTATGACTGAGTCTGGATTCCTTGTGCTAGGGGGTTGAGAGGTATAGTAGGTTTGTAGTAGCTACCTTTACATACATGTGCATGTGCTACATGCTGCAGGTGCTGCTTTAGCCTAGAATACATAGGGGGAGTCTGACAACAAGTTGTACATGTAACTGTGGCAGCTGTATTAGCCCTGTCATTACGGCAGAGCCAGGGTGAGGGTACCCTTTACAGTACAATCAAGGCATGTGATTAAGGTACATCTGTTATGCAACAGTGCCAATAACAGAGTAGTAGGCAACATATAGTTATGCTATATGCATATGTGCAGTGGGTCCCTACCCGCAGGCCTTTGACTTGTAAAACTGGATAGTAGTTCAATAATTAGTAGTAACCTGTACAGATAAAGATTGCATGACTCAGTCTTTAATTGCTGTCTTCACAATAATGTTTTATTGTGATTATTGTGATACATTATACATTAATGTTTTAAGAATTTTTAACTTGTTTACACCATTACTGTGTATTATTTGTAACTTCCGTTGGAGCTTTTCTCCCCGGGCCTCCACTGAAAATGGACATATATCCAGCTGGACTAGCCCGGTCAACAAATGTAAAATAAAAATAAAAATAAAAATAAAATAAAAATAAATAAATGTAATTGAACTGCAACACAAGACTGGATTTGAACCCAGGACTGTGTGTGGCAAAATGTAATGCATGCAAGGTATTTAACAGACTGAGTTACTGAGTCAGTGCTACAGCAGATATATTCACAAGATATATATGTGGATACATAAAGGCTGTGACACACATTGTCTGCATACATCAGTATGTGCACGGGTTTCTATGGCTGTATTTTTGCAGCAGGGTCCAAGTTGAACATGTTCTTTGCAATTGATGCAATAGCCGGTGTCTTTCTGCATGTTGCGGATACAAGGGAATATTTACCTACTATCACAGGCCTCGCTTACATCCATTTTTATGTCTTTGGCTGTCTAGTGGTGTATTATTGTACCAGAGTCCAAGGTACACTCCCATTTTCCTATGAATTCCAGTTTGCACAGTGTGGTGCTGAGACATGCCTAATAAATGTGAGTGACAATCACTATGTTTTGATAAAAACATGAATCTTAGCTAAGATCTGCGTGGTGTGATATGTTAATGCAGTGTGCTGTGGGTGTGATGAGCTTGGGTTTGAAACATGGCAGAGGTTGTCTACTTTTTACATGTGTCTAACTATGTTAGAAACAGATTTATTCATTTAAGCTTTATTTAGCAGAGCTAAGCAAAGCTGCACAACAAGGCAAGCCTCACAGTTCTGTGCTAAAAAAAAGAAAAGAAAAAAGGGGAGATAGGAAAGTGGTAAAATGGGGGGAAGCAGGGGTAAAACATAGTGAAAGGCAGGTAGGAATGTGCAGGAAGGGTGTAGGAAAAAACATAGCTATGCATTTCTTGTACAGCAACAGCTGTGCGCTTTGACAGATTTTGTAGATGAATTTGGAGTCTCAAACCCCAAAGAGAGGGGTGAGGACAACAAAACTGCATTGTCAAACCAATTGGACCAACCTACTTGTGTCCATGTGTGTGAAATGGAGAACTTTGTATGGGGCAATTTTTTTGGAACAGGTGCCCATTTTTTTTATTATGGTGAGAGTGAAAAGTTAGAGAAGGGACATAGGTGCATGTGGAGAGGTAAGTTGGGTAGGGGAAGATGCACTCACAGACAGACAAGACAGATAAGACAACAGACAGGGTGGTGTGTGACACGTGGTGGGTGAATATCTTGGATGGGGAAGGTGTTGTAGAATCCAAGTTGCACATGCCTCCAGATGGCAGCAGTATGACTCATGTCCTGACCCATGGGACTGTCACCACTACTTTTTCAGTGCCCCGAGGGTGGCTGTGCTGGAGGCTGATTGTCAGGGAGAGGCTGCCCCACCAGGTCAGCCAGCATGCTTTCAATCTGGCACAGGTGACGTTCATAGCTGCGATGAACAGTCCCGTGCACCATGCCTGGCAATTGATCCTTGGTGAGAATGGCCCCTCCTCCACCGCTCCCAAGGGGAGGCCAGGCCCCGTCTCCTGAGGCGGTCCCACCCAACACCACAGGTAGTGCAAGGGCAGCAGAGAGGGCATCACCTGTCTGGGACCCAGATGTGCCAGGACCCAGTGTCATGGCCAGTTGAGGCAAGATAGGCAGATCAGTCAGAACCAGCCTACCCTGATGTGCGGTAACTGAGGTATAGCAATAAGTATAGGTTATTTGTGAACAAATCATTGTTAGTAATAACAGCATGGTGGAACATTGAAAATAACCCAGTTCACATATCAATGCATATTATGTAAAACACAACAATAATTAACAGCACAGTCAGTATGTTAACAGCATGCCAGTAACAGTTACATCATAATGCCAACAAAATATGTAATTTAACAAGATATGCTAATATGCAACCATTATAATACATAACAATAATATAACACATTTCCTAAAATACAGTTAATGTAACAGCATATGTTAATAGTAAACCATAACCAATGAATAACTATAAGAAATAAATGAAGATAAGAGGTGGTGAGAGAGAGAGAAACAGTCTATTAGTAGGATAGTAGGTTATTTCCTTGACAACAGTACTACTATCTACTCTACGGGTCTGTAGAGGTGGGCATCTGTAATAGATAAGCTATATGACTGGTGGACATCTGTAATAGATAAACTACATAACTGGTGGACATCTGCAATAAATAAACTATATAACAAAAGGAAAACAACTACTGTTCAGGACCAAGAAGGAAAAGGTGCTCAATTGGAAGCAATCTATCCTTAGCCTGAACAAGCAAATAAGAGCACTAGTGAAATCCTCTAAAGCCAACTTCGAGTCCAAATTGGCCACATATACTAGAGACAATCATAAGGCCTTCTTCACATATGTCTGCAATCTCAAAGGAAGCACCCAGATTTGTTCAGAGCTGGTGGTCAAGGACACCACATACACAAATGCTGTATATATAGCCAATCTACTGGCTGACAGATTCAGTGAAAACTTTTCCCCTCCGTTCCCCCCATCAGTAAATCAGTACATTCCCAGTACCTGCCCCCTACCCCTTATCTGTAGGGAACAGGTCATCACTGCCCTCTCAAAGCCAAAAAATACAGCCTCCATGGGACCCGTTAACAACCCAGGCTGCATCCTACATTTTTATTTATTTTATTTTATTTTACATTTGTTAACCGGGGGTGTCTGACTGAGCCGAAAAGGCCCTTTTTCAGCAGAGGCCCGGGGAGAAAAGCTCCACAAAGAAAAATTACAGAAACATTTAGTTATTTAGACATGATCAGTATACACACAAATTACAGGAGACATGTTTTTACAGTGGTATGCGGCACATAAACAGTTACAGTGGAGAGAACAAACAAAAAATATTAATTTTAAAAATAAAGGTAATTAATAGATTTGTGGTGTACAGCTGAAATTTGGAACATAGGTAGAATACATACATAGTACACAGGTACAGTACATACATTGTAGATTAGCCAGTGTTTGTGAGTAAGATTGAAAACTATTATCAAGTGCTCTAGATTTTGTGTGTATGTGTTATCCGCTTTCACTAGCCTGGGGAGCAATCATGGCACTGCCAACTTTCCTTGAGATGTTGCCTGATGAGGTCTTTAAAGGAGGCTTTGGATGATGTGTTTTGAATGCTTGTAGGGACAGAGTTCCATTTTTTAGCCACTGAACTACTATATAGTGCATCTCCAAAGCTATTGTAGGTGTTGGTGACTTCTAGTAGTAGTTTGCTTGATGATCTAAGAGGCCTTTTGGCTGAGTGATGTTGTTCTAGGTTTTTGAGGGCAGGACACTTATTGGGGAGGTAATAGATAGAATGACAGAGGCAGAGCTGATTGTAGGTTAGGAGGTTTGGCAGTTCAAGCCAGTGGAGCTGTCTCAAAGCAGTACAGTGATGAGTTCTATATGAGCAATTTGCAGCAAAGCGGGCAATTCTGTTATAGCAGGCTTCCATTTTGCTTAGTTCAGTTTTGCTGAGATTAGTCAGAATGGGATATGCATAGAGTAGGGTGGATAGAAGTTGGGAGTGAGCAATGGCTGATCTTGTGCTGTTGGTAAGAAATGGTTTGATACAGTAGAGCGACCCCAGTGGCATGTACTTTTTTAATAGTTAAGTTGAGATGACTATCAACTTTTAGGTGGGAGTCTATGGTTATTCCCAATAGCTTAGCCTGTGCCACTGGAGCAATTGAAGTAGCATTAGTGGAGTAGATAGTGAATTGACTGTTAGTGTTTTTGTTAGAACTGGTTATAATCATAAGCTGAGTTTTCTTTGGATTGAGGAAAAGTTGGGCTTTGGTAAGGTAGTTTTCAATGTCAGAGAATGCTAGCTGAGTTGTTTGCAGGAGTGTGGGAATGTTTTGTGCAGCACAGATTAAGGTAGTGTCATCTGCATCCTGAATTATAGATGCATGCTGTGTGGAGGCATGGAGGTCATTTGTGAAGGCTGTGAATAGTAGTGGTCCTAAGATAGAACCCTGTGGGACCTCTATAGTTATGGGCAGCTGAGGAGAGAGAGAATTTTCCCATTTCACAGCTTGGTACCTGTCAGTTAAGTAGCTTTGGAACCAGGTAAGAGTGGAATTTGATAGATATTGGTTTAGTTTGTTTAGCAGAATTTGGTGTGAGACTGTGTCAAATGCTTTGGACATATCCAAAAAAAGAGTTGACACTTGTAGGCCTTCATTTTTGAGATGGTTTACTGTGTCTGTGAAGCAGAGGAGGGCTATAGTGGTACTATGGGCAGGTCTGAAACCATGCTGAGTAGGTGACAGGATGTTGCTGTCTAGGAGATAGTTTAGCATCTGGGTATGGATGCATTTTTCTAGGATATTGGCCAGGGGGGAGAGTAAAGCAATGGGTCTATAGTTATTAAGTTCAGTGGAGGTCCCACCTTTATGTATGGGTGTAACATAGGGTATTTTCCAGAGTTTGGGCACATAGTTTTCAACAATTGATCTGTTTATGAGAGTGGAGACTGGAATAGCAATAGCATCTGCTGTGAGTTTCAAGAAATAGCTGTGGAGTAGGTCGGCTGCTGTTGATGAGGTTTTTAGTTTGGAGAGAATGCTTTTGATTGAAGTGGTGGAAACTGTTTTGAGGGTAAAGCTTGTATTAATGTTATTTGTGTTGGGGGGGGATAGTGAGGAAGGAACTGTCCTGTGATACTAAGGATATAATTGAGTTGACAAATTGGGAGTTGAATTGTGTTTCGATGGGAACTTTAGTGTTAGGGGTGGTTGGTTTGGGGGTAGCCTATTGGGTGGATTTTAGTAGCTGATTTACATTTTTCCAAAATTTTTGCGGGTTGTGTTGGTATTTAGTTTGTAATGTTGTGTAGTAGGATTTTTTTATCCAGCCGAAGGCATTTTTTTTGCATGGTTGCGCAGTTCTTGGTACTTAGTTAGGCTTTGTGTTCCTTTGTTTTTTTGATAGTAAAACCAGGCAGTGTCTCTGGACTTGAGGATTTGTTTGGTTTCTTTACTGAGCCAGGGGTCTGTAGAGGTTCTAACCTTGATTTTGCGCAATGGAGCGACAGTGTCTAGGTGTTGTAGAAATGTTTTGTTGAAATATGTTACAGCCTGGTCAAGTGGCAGGGTTTTTAGGGGGCTCCAGTCACAGTTACAGAGTAAAGTGTTGAGGACCTCAGGAGAGAATTTGTTTGTGTTTCTAGTGGATATATAGTTAGTGGTTTTGCATATGCTTGTTCTACTACGTATAAAGTATATTATGTTGTGGTCACTTAAGGTGTCTGGGAGACTGCCTGTGTGAAGGTACAATGTGGGGTTGTTAGTTAGGACCCAGTCAAGGATGGATTCCCTTTTAGATTTTTTATCACATCTAGTTGGAATTTGGACTAGCTGCTGGTAGCCATGGAGATTTATTAGATTACTTGGTGGTTCTGATATACAGGTGAACCAATCTAGGTTGAAGTCCCCCAGAATAAGGGTTTCTTGTGAGTATGTGGAAGAACACCAGGATAAGAAGTCTTCTAGGCTAGCAGGTGTATTACCAGGTGGAATATAGATCACAAATGTGGTGATGACCTTTTTAGGGTGAAGTTGAAGTTGTGAGATAAGTATGTCCCAATTATTGGGGGAGGGGTAGGAGTTTGGTAATTGATGGACAGTTAAGTTTGACTTGTACAGTAAGGCAGTTCCACCCCCTTTACAAAGTGGTCTGTCTTGTCTAATGATATTGTAGCCAGTAGGGAGAACGTCTGAGTTAGCTATGTTTTTATTTAGCCAGGTTTCTGTTAAAGCAACTATGTCTGTGGAGTAGTGTGCTGTTGTGGCCTGGAGTTCAGGTATTTTATTTTTGATACTTCTAATATTAATATTTAGCATTAAAAGATGGTTGGTTTTGTTGCTGTTGTTGATTTGCCCAGGGATGAAGAAAGTGGGGATGTTATGGTCTGACATTTCTGTTGGAGCAGTTTGAGTTGGACAGGATGGATTTGGGTCTGGGTTGGGGTGGATATCCCCACTTATGGTGAGCCTGGAGTTAAAATGGTTATACAGATGTTGGAGTTTGGTGAGGAGTGTGAGAAAGTATTGTGTTTTTTTGGAGTAGGAATGAGAGCATACATGTTTAGTCCTGAATTGGTCCGTTATGTAGTTCTTGAATAACTGTGGGCAGATATTATTATAATGTGTGGTGTCTGTATACAAGACTGCATAATGCAGTGTTATGCTACTAAGTTTAGGGATATTGCTAGAGTGATAACTTGTGGTGTTGTAAAGAAGTATGAGAAGACAGACTAGACTTAGTTGCGTGATAGTCATGGTTATAAATTTTAAGTTGTTTCTAGGTGGGGATCTGAATAGGAATTATAGGGTTGCACTATATGTGGATGGGGAAGTAGTGTGGGTGATGTAAAAAATGCCTAGTGGGAATGAGAGTGATTGGGAGTATTTTGTGTGGAGCAAGTTGCTGTGGTATAATGTGATATGACTTGAGGAGCTGTGATTGGTGGATGTGATATGAGGGTGTGCTGTGGGTGTGGCTGTGATTACTATAAATGTAGAGGTTGTGGGGGTGGGAGGGAATAGGGGGCAGGGCAGGGGAGCGGAGAGAGCCTGAGCGTTAGCGAGGGTGAATGGAGCAGGGCAGAGCCAACCAAGACAAAAGAAAAAGTAAGTATTACTTTACAAATCTGAACACTTTTAAAACAAATTCCTGAGGACTAATGGCTTACCAGCAAGCAAAATGTAATCGCTGAGGAGCACCTGTGTCCTGGTGGGAGACTAGAAATTTAAAGATGGCTCCATGCTCTAATATAGACTTTGTATTGGGGGAGGGAGATAGCACAAGGGGTGTAAACCAGGTGAAATGCAAAGAAACCAGAGAGGCAAACAATGGAAATCAGTGAAGGCCTCAGAAAGGGTAAGTAATAATTCAAAATACCTGTAAAGTGAAGGAGAGAAGAGACAGCAACGTTTATTAAGGTTGGGAGTGTGTCTTCACATTGACTTGCTGATTAGTAGCCAGTTTTTGCACAGATTAGAGTAGGGAGATACATTAGCAATGAAGAGGAATGTATAGAGATGCAAATAAACAGGTGGGCCCCCAAGTGATACAAACTAAGGCAGAAAGCACTGAGAGGGCTTCTTGATGGTTAATTTAGTCACAGGGATGTGAATTAAATGTATACTGTCTATTGGACAGTTAGGATTACTGTACTAGTGGGGGGAGGAGGACACAAGGCTACAACAGTCAGTTTTATTAACAAGCGGATAACTACTAAGACATACTACTAATGTAATAGCTTCACTCTCATAAAACATACAAGTAGAATGTATGGGTGGACTGACCCTGCTCTTGAGGCTCAAAATGTATATCCTTGTTTAGTTTGCAGTACTGATTCCTTCTTATACTGTATGGGTGGAGTGGTAGCCACAGACTGCAGATTTGCTTGAGTGTGCTCCTGCTCTTGAGGCTCAAAATGTATATCCTTGTTTAGTTTGCAGTACTGATTCCTTCTTATACTGTATGGGTGGAGTGATAGCCGAAGACTGCAGATTTGCTTGAGTGTGCTTGGCAAGCAGAATGTAATTGCTGAGGAGCACTTGTGTCCTGGTGGGGAGACTAGAAATTTAAAGAATCACACAGAATTACATGAACTCAGGCATGAACTTGCAGCACCGTTAGGCAACCTTTTCAACCAGGCCTGAGTACCAGCTTTGGCCCAGCTGAGTGGAAGACAGCCACTGTCATCCCTTTACAGAAAGGTGGAGCATCAACTGATCCAGGAAATTATAGACCCATCAGCCTAACTAGCCTGATCTGCAAGGCCATGGAACGGATTATCATGGACCAAATTAACAGGGACATTGGCAAGCTCCAAACACTTGACCCCACACAGTTTGGCTTTGTCAAGGGGAGATCATATCTGTTAAATTTGGTCAACATTTGTGAGACAGTCAATAAAGCCATGGATGAGGGGAAGATGGTGCACATTGCATACCCTGCCCTGGCCAAAGCCTTACACACTATTCACCACTCAGGCATAGTAGATAAACTCTTTCAGTTAGGCATCAATCCATATGTTACCAGATGGGTAGCAAATTGCCTCACTGATAGAACCCACCTAATCAAAACAGGGGAAACCACCTGACGTGGTAGAACCATAATGAGCGGCGTACCACAAGGATCGGTCTTGGGGCCTCTGTTATTCAGGATATACTTCAATGAGGTGCAGGCCAAAACCAGTGGGCTATGGCTGACCATGTTTGCAGATGACTGCAAGCTGGGCACAGTCATCAATTCCCAAAATGATGTGAACATCCTCCAAGACGATTTCACTCAAACTAATGACTGGTGCCAGAAACATGGCCTCAAGCCGAATGTCAAAAAATGCATCATCATCCTCTTTGGGGAGAGTGATGTCCCCACATATTATTACATTAATAACAATGTCCTAAGTACAGAATCAGTAGTGAGGGATTTGGGCACTCAGTTTGATAGCAACCTGACTTTTGACCACCATGTTGCTTCCATTATATGGAAAGCTTTCTACATGGCCCACCTCATAAGAAAGGGTATCTCATCCAGGGATAAAGAAGTCATAAGAGCCCTGTATTCTTCCTTTATAGAGCCAATTATTGAGTACAATGCCCCTTTGGGATGTACCTCTCAAAGCACATGCAGCAGCTGGAGAGATCACAAAGGTTGCTCACCAGGAGAATCCAGGGCCCCAAACACCTACCCTACACAGATAGGCTAAACTCCCTGTCCCTCTACTCAGTTTCATACAGACTCCTCAGAGGTGACCACTGTCTGGCATACAAAGCAATCTCAGACCATGCCTTGATGGGACTGCTGCATATCTGCAAGTCAAGTTCCACTTAAGAAACCCATACGTGTGACCTCAACCTGATCTGTGATATCAATAGGACTTGTTGGCAGGACAGATTTGTGCCCCAGAAACTCCTCCATCTGTGGAATAGGCTCACTTCCCACATCAAGGAGAGTACCTCATTATACCTTTTTAAGCACAACCTGGATAACTGGATGAGTAACAGAAAATAAACTCCGGGGATTCCACCTGTGTCCCTGCTGGACAGGGGCTGTGGGTGCTGACTTGTGTAAACATGGGCTAAACTCTTGACTAGGCTTATAAGGGCCTTAAAACCAATAGCCTAGTAACCTGCTATGGTCCTATGATCCTATGTATTTTCTTTATGTGTACAGTGACTACCAATTTCCTATAGCTGATATAGCATGTACATACCTTTCAAGCTATTTGCATGGGACACTATGGGCCAAGCAGTAACAACTGCGGGTACACAACTACACAGAACACTTGCACATCAACTGGACCTATATGACTACCAAGGTGTTCTGTGGGCTGATTTGGTGAAACTTTGCAATCTAGGTAATCATTTCCATGGTAATCCTGTGACAGACAGATTATGCACTATTTATTACATAATGTGAAATCGTGACACTTGAGAGACATGTATGTGTACAGTACAGACACTAAACAGCTGTCATGTCTTTGTTTGCAGGCATGGGAATAAAAACCGATAGCGGTGCCTGCAGGGGGCATCTGCATAGAATGTATTAATTGACTGCAGCAACTTTTTACAGACACTCCAGACATACAGCCATACTGGGATTGCACATTTTATTTCTGGCTGAACATTGCTGATAAAAACATTCTTGCTAATTATTTTAACAGTCTGATAACTAAACACACAATTGTCTACTCATAATATGGACTACCTTACCCATTTACCGGTAGTTCCTGTGGAGAGCAAAATTGTGAGCATTATGTGACTGCTACTGTAATATTTACTGCTACATACTACTGGATTTGAACCCTGGGCTGTGTATGGTAAAATGTACTGTATACTGAGCATTTAACAAAATGAGCTACTGAGTCACTGTTGATTACTGACTGATATTTGCCTAGAGCTCACCTAGAATGAAAATATGACCTGGTAGTACTACTACAATGTTATATTAGACTGCAGTGACAGTAGGATGCACATGCATGAAATGCATGCATAACACAGACAATAGGTAAGCTATATTTCAGTATCATATCTGTGAAGTCAACAAACAATATCAGCTCATGACGTGGGGTACCTCATCAATATACCTTTATTACCTGATGTCTGTAGATGACAGAGCATTATGTGACCAATATTGGTCTAGCGACAGCCTTGAACAGTACTTATATGAGTTATCTAATACAATTTTCAGCCATTAGCTTTGCATTCTACAGCTATTACAGTGCTGTACTTCAGTGCAGCTCCTTACAGCCTCAATGCATACAGCTCTACTGCAATGGTTTCGACAACACAGTTCTGATGTACACCATTTTCCTTTGTGTTATTGGTACTATTTCATGTTTTTATTGCACTACAGTTGGCATTATTCATGTAATGTAATACAGCTCTAATTCCACATTTATTGTACGACACACTTTAGTGTATGAACTTCATTGCAGTTAATAGTATTGTTTTGTGTTTTTTATTACAGTACAGTTGGCATTATTCATTTATTGCAATATAGCTCTAATTCCACATTTACTGTACTACAAACTTTATTGTATATACTTTAATGCAGTTATTGGTATTGTTTCATGTTTTTATTGCACTACAGTTGGCATTATTCATTTATTGCACTACAGCTCTAAGTCCACATTTATTGCAATACAAACTTTACTGTATGTACTTTATTGCAGTTAATGCTTTATTTATTTTTATTTATTTATTGTCATTTGTTAACTGGGTTGGTCCAACTGAGCTAGCGGCACATTTTCAATGGAGACCCGAGAAGAAAATCTCCAGATACATTTCACAATATAAAAACAGAGATATATTTACAGAGGTAAAAATATGAAGTTGTTATACATAGAAAATAAGAAATCACAAGTTGCATAGTGTTACTATAGAACAGCAATAAGAATTTCACATGTAGAAATATATATAGGTTTCAGCAATACGTCTATGTACAGCAGTATTTGCAAGAATCAGGTTATAGGTCTACAGTAATAGAGGTATTAGAGAGACAATTAGAAAAAATATGTTGTATGCACTCTTCCTTGCTTATTTCACTACAGTTAGCGTAATACATCCATACTCACCACACTCACTGTGCAACCTGGCCAAGCGGCCAGCATGTGACTTAACATTGTGAATCCTCTCAGCTGCAGCTGTTGGGAGAGAAGCACACCATTATGCATACAAGTTTTGCAGACATTCAGATTACACATTGATAAATCAGAGGTAACATTACTTACAAACTTGCAGGGCATTCCCTGCCCTTACTTCTTGGACCCAGGTGTCCAAGGTTCCCCTCTTTCACCTTTTTCAGGTCATTATGGTGGTGATGACACTGCTCACCTGTGTGAGGGATGCCAGTAACACTGGTGAGTTCTCTGGCCAACGGGTCACAGGCCTCTGCTTTACATTCTGAGCCTTGGAAGCCACCCTCCAGCAGCCTGTTGTCATGGGTTTTCACGAAAAGCCCAACTATGACTATGGACTCCAGAATGTCCCAACACTGATCCCGAAAGTGCACACCTTCACCAACACCACCAGCCATATTATACCTTCAGTTGACAGACCTCCAATGGATTCTACTGTAGCCCTACCTATTGGGCTTAATATTGCCTGTTTTGCCACCCTTACATGTCATTGGGTAACATTCAAAAAAGCACAGTGTCACTTAGCACCACGCAAACCAGCACAGCTGAGCTGAGAAGAGTGTAAACTCAAAAACATTAGTCTTAGTGGAGCTTAGCAGCATGCAAACTTACCAAGCAGAGCCAAACAGTACACAGACATTGGCAGACATTACCATGTTTATGCGATGCTTAGCAGGTCAAAGCACAGTTGAGCAGAGCTTAGTAGAACACAGTGGGGCCATCTTTTAAAATTGTCTGTATAATATGTATATCAAAATTAAATACATATGTTCCCTTCCATGTATTCAAAGCCTGGACTTACTGCACATGAAGCCATAACTCTACCCATTTAGCTACATGGATATTAAGAAATCCAGTATACCTTCACATATACCACTGAGCTACCTTTAAGCATTACTGAGCACTGTGTTGCACCATGCAATCATGCTTAGACATGCTTAAACTCACCTTTAAATAAATAATTAATTGCATCCATTTTCTGTTTTTAGATGTCTGGCAGGTGTCTGCTATCTTATATGTGAGGGCAGCTTAGCATTGCTGCACTCTGTACCATGCAAACATGCTTTTTTAAAAAAATAAAATAAAACAAAAAGACATTGTAGGAAGTCTCATACTCATCTGCAGCCATGGTTAGCACTATACCTCTCCCTACACTGATTCAATAACTGTGTTCCTTGGTTCTCCCTCGGCAACACAGTGCCTACACAGATTTTATTAAATCCAGAGGCCCATCTTGTGAATGGGGATAAAGGTATGTAAACTGAAATGGTTATCACTATATCAGCTATTAGGTGGTCTATAATACACAGAGTAACAGCTACAATGTGTCTGCAAACACCCAGACAGTTATAAGGGCACCTATATATGTCACACGTGATTTTTTCCCATAGTTTGTGAGAGGTAACTTTCCCTAAGGGCATCTTATTGGCAAGACTGGATATGCCTTGAAGCCATGGCTGATGTTACCCTTTGAAATCCCCAGACTACAGACCAAGAATACAGTAAAATACCTGTGTCCTATCAGAAACCTGTATCATCATGGACCATGTGCTTGGGCCATTGAAGGCACATGTTTACTGACTATATATATATATATATATATATATATATATATATATATATATATGTATATGGGGTAAAAAATATTTTCATATGTGCAATGTTAAGCAGTATTGCACTTAGTCGGCAGTTGCAGCAGGGAGGCTATTTGCAGGATGAACATCTCCCAACATAACAGGCAGTTGAGGCTGAGCCAAACAAGAAGTCAGTGGAGGAGCAAACAGAAGGGGATGAACATGTTAGACAGAGCTTGGCACAGTATGCTATGCACTGACAAATAAGAGACAGTAGCTGGCACACAGCTTCAGTACATAGTAAGGCATGTACTCAAATGTGATGGATGCAAACCCAACAAAAGACTGTGCTTAATCGTGCAAAGCCTGCTCAGACTGTGTATCAGAAATAGGCAACCCAAGTAACAAATTACAATGGGGAGGGAAAAGTTTTCATAATATGCACAGATGGGGAGGGTGCACAAATGAGCAATGTCTTCCATAGGGAAATGCGTGAGTGCTGTAGAAACTTAAAATGTATTCTTGCTGTGTGTGTTATATGGGATGCTGGAGGGGAATATTGAAGCATGCTTTGTGATGGGTCATGGTCAGTGGTTGTCTGCATGTTTGTGTAACAGTGGGGTCTGTAGTGGTGTTTGTGTGTGTATATTTGTGTGAATATATGTGTGTATGCATATGCTGGGAAATGTTTTGAGCAGTGATTGCCACATGTGGCTCCATGTACCATAGAGATTCAGTGCATGCATGGAAGATGAGAGAGTATCCTGTATACACCCCTGCCCATGGAAGTTGCCATGGGTAGTGCCATGGCCCTGTCTTAATGTAGGTGTGCTTAGTGACAGTGTGCTACTGGTTCCACTGACACAACCTTTGAAATACCATCTACTGCCCATAAGCATCACAATTCCCAAAGTTGCTATGGAAGTGCTGGTGCTGTGTGTCTTCATTTTTGGTGATCCATGTACATGATAGCTACCATCTGTGAAAGACAAAATGGGTCAGCTACACAGACCATGTCTGCCATTCAACATATGAGTGTGGAAGAAGTTGCTTTGTAGCAATATGTGACTGAGTCTATCAGAAATGCCACACATATGTGACATGCACCAGTGCCACGTAATACCACACATATGTGATATTCACTGATACCACACAATGCTACACATATGTGACATGCACTGATACCTCACAATGCCACACATGTGACATGCAGTGATACCACAGAATGCCACACATATGTGACATGCACTGATACCACACAATGCCACACATATGTAACATGCACTGATACCACACATTTTCTATATCATCTCTGCAAAAGCTGTGGTGGCACTAGCCTTTACCACAGTGGTGCTCTTAGGAGATTAAAATCTTTCTCCATTTCTTACATACAGATCAATGTGACAAATTACTGACAGACTAATGAGGACCCCTGTCTAAGCTGGATATTTAGCACTATCTTTCTATAGTAGTTCCTGATTCCACGAGCATCCCCTGAACTGGGGAGCACTACAGACACCACTACAATGACCTGAACTTGCACCATCTAGACTTCTTTCCAGATGGGAAGAAGAGGTCAGAATGATCTCCTGAGGTGAGCTGTAAGTATATTTTTTAACTTTTTTCTTTCAAATAGTAATCATGCCATTATGGACTACACTGTACTCATATCTGTCTTTTTTATTCCGCTATCAACATATATCATTGTAGAGAATCACCAGCAGTATCAGGAGAGGTTATCCTACCTTTCCACATACCAGGAAGACTACACCTGTTTCATAGAGTGCATTAGGAAGCTTTCACTTGTAAGGTCACAGTCTAATTACTGGACATATACTGTAGCTATGCATTTGAATTTCTTAGGCAGTCTCATTATGGTGAATGTGCTAACACCTGTTGCTTATTGCATATTGCATATCAGCTAGTTTTGGGAGTTGATCATTTCAGTGGTTTGTTACTATATGGAAGTTTTAGAGTAAGAATGTTGCCACAATAGCTCACAGGTATTACAATTGGCTTTCATTTTTCACAATAAGAAGGTTCTAGCTTCTAACCTTGGAATATGTGTTCTTTCCTCCTGCATAAAACTCAGTACATTACACCATGGTGGGGGAGAGGAGAACATCAGCTGCCACTTTGCGAGTGAGACCACCGATAGGCCCAGTATGGCTGACTTTGAGGTAGCTGTATACAAGATGCAGGATAATTCTTACTGTGTGCAGGAAAGTGCATATGTGTACATATAGACACATGACAGTATGGATTCTTACAGCACACACATAAACAGGATCAGTGTGCAGGTCATTATACTAGTGTGGTCTTGGTGGCACAACAGATATTGCATTTGCTTTTCATAACTCACTATGAAAAAGCTATTAGTTCTATTCCCACAAGTGCTTTTCTCCCATCTGCACAAAACACAGTTTATTACACCATAGGGTTGTCATCAACTACTGTCCAAAGTGGATCTATATTAGTTCAGCGAAAATTCAGTTCAGGGAATGGCATTTTCGGTTCATTTACATCAAACATGCCATTCGTCGAACTGTTCATACGGAGATTGCTGTACAGTGAGGATCAGGAAATTTGTCCTTTCCCCACTGTAGTGCAATCTCAGAGTTGGTATATATATTTAGCAGGGGGAGGAGAGCACAGCCCCTCACAAGAACAGATTTCAATGAACGGCATTTCCAATGAAATGCCGTCGCTGAACTGTCACTTCACTGAAGTGACATAGACCAGTCCAAAGCTGCATATAGCAGACTGGATAATTTCTGTGTTGGTATATGTGCTTCTATTTGTGGTAGAATTCTGTGGGCTTTCCAGACAGTAATGCAATTATAGTTGAGGTAATATATTTTTATTATGTTGTAGTAATGTTTTTAATTGTATAGTTGATTCAAATTTTGCTGAGATAGGCATTTGCACTGAACTAACAGTGCAGCAACTGGAATGGAAAAATAATCACAAGTTGGAAACTGGATCCAATAGCTTTTCTGTGTAGAAGCCTGCAAACTTTTGCTGGAGATCTTTGATCTGTGATGACTGCCATGGCAAAATATTGAAAATAAAGACAACTTCTGAGGAGAAGAAGAAAAGCTAAGACTTTGGAAATACAAATAATTAAACAAATGAGCAAACACATTAACAAATATATAGATGCATAGTTCTCCAGCTGGTGAAACTTTTAAATGGCAAAATAAAATGAAAGGCTGAAAATTAAGAGTAGAAAAATAAATAATTTATTCACCATCTGCTGAGGAAACTTAAAGGAAAACTGAGGGACAAGAGGGAAGACAAATAAATGCCAAGTAAAAATAAAACAGGAAGATAAACAGAGTCAGCAGGGTATAATGAAAAAAAATGATCACTTAATGATTTGACACAAGCACAATTGTTTTCCTATGCAGTGAAATAGAGACAGCATTAAAATGTAGTATAACAACGTTTCTGAGGAAATTATAATTTGAGAGGTAGCTATGAATAATCATAAGAATGAAGCTAAAGATGTCATTATTACATGTATGTAGCTCTTAAAAGTATAATTTCCTAGTAAAAGATATATCACAAATTATTCTTTATTGCACGTGAAGTTTCTTAGCTGAGTGTGTGCGTCTGTATACGCAGACACGTTATGTATATATAAAACATTAAAGTATTTTTTGTTTTACCAAAACAGTTTCTGTCTAATATCTCTTCTTCTTATATATTCATAGGTAAGCACATTTTAAGCTCAGACAGTTTCCCTTTTCATGCTCAGAATAACCATTCCCATTTGGTTATAGATTGGTTTTAATCATCCCGTTGTCAATAATTGTATATTATCCCTAATAAGAATAACTGGGATCATACCATAGATAATGTAGGGGATCCATGCATGGGATAAAGCATTTAGGAGCTGCCTCTGTTGATTAGTAGTACAGGGAGCAGTCCTCGGTTAAATTTTCTGTTTTCCAACCATAGATGCAAGTTGTGCTTGAATATGGATAGAGATAAACATTGTTTTATGTGGATGGGAAGTCTGTTCCACAAAAGGAGTATCCACTGCGAGATATATCTGTCCCTCCAAACTGTTCTGTTGATGTTGCAGAAGAGGTTTAAATCCCTTGATTGAGTATTTCTGATGTCATTTGACTTGCTGATGTGCATTAAATACATCACAAGCTCCAATGGGTCAGAGAATGCCTTGTATGCTAGGCACAGGTCAAACCTTAGCAACCTGTAAGATATCGAGTATAGTGACAGGACTTTGAGTAGGCTCATGTAGAACATGTTTATGTCTTGCATCCTTTTAGTAAGGTATTTCTGTGGGAGTTCTAGTTGCTGCATATTTCTAGACAGATACATGACAAAGGGGACATTATAGTCAATGACTGACCTAATGAGGGCTGAGTAAAAGGGGACAATGACATCCTTAGATCTAGACAAAATCCCTTTGATTATAAGTTGTGCAATATCAAAGGTCTTTCTTACAGCGTTAAACACATATTGGTCAAAAGTTAGGTCACTGTCCATGTTAGTTCCTTGGCATAGATAACATCCCAAAGGATATAATAATGCATTTTTTGGCATTTAGTTTCAGTCCATGATTTTGGCACCAGTTATTTATTTGGGACAAACCTTCCTGCAGAATGGAAAAGTCATTTGGTATTCAATTACTGCTCCTAGCTTGCAGTCATCTGCAAAGTTTTTCATCCAGAATGGTTTTGTATTGGATTTCACTTCAGAAAAGCAGATGCCAAACAGGAAAGGTCCCAACACAAAACATTTTCTTCTTCTTCTACCCGGTTTCAATTTTAAGCATGTTATATGGAAGAGATGATTTGTACAATAGCTTTACACTACATTTGATGTGAATATCTCACATTTTTTTAACATGGTATTAATTTCTGCTGAATTCTCTGCTTATTGTGTTTGGGGTGGGGTCTCATACACCTCTGTTTATTGTGACTTGCTGAACTGTTCTATCTTCATTAGTACTATGATAGTGTTACATCAGCAGCTTAACAGGCTGTCTCACATGGGCAAGACAGTAATAGACATTTGTTACCTAATGGATTTTTTATATAATAAATTCATTCCTTGTATTACAATGTGGTAAAATTCTGTTAAATATACTTCTTTTAACAGAGAAATAGTGTATGTCATACATTTGTCACAATTCCTCCAAGCACATGGGGCAAGAATGAAAGAGCCCCACGTCTTCAAGCATGTGCTAGAACTACAGTACATCAACTTGTCACAGAGGACAAGAGTATGTACTCATGCTGTTAGTAAATAAAAGCAAGCAACTGTTAAATGAGGAAAGAATAGTCTCTTTGAATAAAGATTAGTCAGTGCTTGATGAAAATTAATATATTTTTTACTAGTATTTGCACTGGCTTTAGATAGTGAGAAACTAATTACAGATGAGTTGCTGATGTAGTTCAAACTTTCTCAGCAGTTGCTTAAAATAAGATTAACATAAGTAGCATTACTTTGCAGTGACAGAAATCAGTGGAAATATTTGAAGGTTTTTGTCTGCAAATTGGCATTATAGAACAATTTTACTCATACTGGTGTAGCTTAGCTGGGTGGTCCTGCTCCACAAATGAAATTAAAGTTTGCAGTGGAAAAAAAATCAGTATAGTTTAAATAAGTACCTTTGACAGTTTCCGAGAAAAGTGCTGATTCAGTGAATGGCAGAGAACAAAAAAAATAATCATGTAATGTCACTGCGCATTGGACCAAAAATTGTGACTGATACTGCTTCGGTGGTGGGGTGGGGGGACTAGAGTGAATGCTTATGAACAGAAAAGGAACAAAGAGAGAAACAGCAAAAGATAATCAGCACACAAGTCTCAAATCAGGTACACTTTTAAATTATTAGAAAGAAAAAGCTAATGTTTAAAGTTTATTGAGGATGTCTTGAATCAATATGTTTTTCTGAATTAAAGGAAACCTGTAACTGTCTTGGTTTGCTTAAGTTTTGATTTCAATCCATCATCTTTTATAAATAATCTGATGCTTTTTATGAGAACCTGAGTACAATTATGAGAGAAATCAGGGGCAGATGAGAGTTATGGGTAGTGCTCAGCCATTTCCATTCTTTCAACAGATCCTCTCTATACTGTCTTTTGTGTCAGCTTCTCATTGCAACAGGCATGCCCAATTATACCAGGAGGTCTGTAAATTTCTCTCTCCTCACACCTGCATGCTTTTGCAGCTATTTCCAGACTTTTTGAGATTAATTCTGACCCTTCCCCAGTCCAAAACATGAGGCACACCTCCTCCGCCCATTCCAAAATTCTTGTTAAAAACAAAGCTCACATTTCTACTTTGTCATTTTTCACTTACACGGGCACAGGTATACTGTTGTTCTTTTTCTACTGTACCTCACCTTATCTCGCTATCTCTCCCGCTCTCTCTCAGTGTCTTCAGATGACTACTTCTTGCCTCTCAACCATACTGAGAGTGACCTAGGATGAATCTGTTATCCTAGATTCTGAGGTCCATTTCAAACAGATAATGCCATCAATGTCCTTTTACAGACCGGTACTCTAACATAATTTTCCATATTTTTACAGTATGATATATGATTTTTAACTTTCCCTTATGCTAAGATGAAGGGCAGTCCTCTGATCTCCATAGTAGTAAGGTACAGGGTTGCCCATTGCACAAAAAGAGACGAAATGAGTAGTTTAGTACTGAATCAGTTAATGTGAGATATGTTGTTCTCAACCAAGTCCTCATGGTATTTATGTAGGCTAAAACCTGAAAATTACCCACCTAATTTTTGACCTTTTATCAGACAAATGCAGACTGAGAGAGTGAGTAGCAAAGTTTTCTAATATTGCTTTTTCTAATGACGGAAGTTAGTTTGTGCCTAGATGTGAGTCCTTGTGACATCTCACATTGGACTGAGCAGGTTAATAGCCTAATAGAGCTAATGAGACTGTATCACATTCCTCGTGGCTTTTGCTATAATGCCTCATAGCCAGAAGGCCTCAACATTTCTAAACAGTATTAAGCAACTATTATGATGGCGATGAGTGTTCAAGTGAAAGAAAAGATGGAACCTAAAGTTGATACAGGCTTCATGTAGTACAAAATCTATTAAAAAATGTATAGACTGAGAAAATTCTGAAAAGATTGAGGTATGCTCACTGTATCAGTGAGCAGGATATATAAAAGCAGAGTAGTAGCATTTTAGTGTACACCTACTCATTATCTAACTTCATTTTGTACTGCATATTAGATGATTGCTTTAGATCAGATTATGTGCTGTGACTTTAAGAAGCATTTCAAACTGAGGACGTGGTTATAAATAGAGAGCATGTGCAGGCAGCAGTGCCATTTTGAGTTAACAGCCAGAGTGTTAAGATGTATGAGTGCAGTAATCAGTCTGTTTATAAGTTTATTTTAAGTTACTAAGCCTCAATCCTGATGTGTTTGCATGTAATAAAGCTGTTTGAGCTGAATGCACAACTGTTTGTTTGTTTTATCCTGACCAGACAATAACATGGTGTCAGAAGTGGCATGTCTGAATGACATGGTGTTAGACGTGGCATGCCTGAACGTCATGGTGTAGAAACTAGGATATCTGAGCAACAAGAAGCTAGAAGGATGCCAGAAGTCGAGCCATGAGATGCATAGTTAGAAATGGAGGTATATAGAAGAATGACTCATCCCAACCTGCTCAAATGAATGAAAAAAGGTCAGAAACTAATTTCAGGTAATTATAAACGTGCATAAATGAATTATTTCTTAAAGAAAACAATACAACGCATTTGCAAAGCACAAAATGCATTATTAATCAAACAAAAAGCACAAAATGCATTACTGATTAAACTAAATGTTCGAAACCACGATATTTATTAAAATTGTTTGAAATACTTATGAAAATGTTCAGAATTACTTCTGATTTGCATAACGAGCATGCTAAAAGTAAAATGAGCACAAGAAAAGTATAACAAGTGTGATACATTTCAAACAAGCATAACGAGTACAATAAAAGGGCAAAATGAGCATGGAAAAGCAAAGCAACTGCATTTTATTTAGTAAACGACCATGTTTTTTTGATATGAGCTACTATTTCTCATTGATTAAAGCTACTCAAAGTATAACCAGAGTTGTCCAAAGCATCTCAGAGTATGAAAAGTGTTTGCAGTGTGTGCTTTATTACAGTACAATTATTTCAAAGAGTTTACTGTGTGCAAAGTACGGTTCATTTGCAAAGCGGTCATTTCGAAGTGTTTCTTATACTGTAAATAGTTATTTCGCAAAGTACAGTCATTTTGAGAATTTTTTTTGTGCTGTATACAGTTCATTTGTAAAGTGCAGTAATTTTGAAGTGTTTCTTATACTGATAAGCATGGTTTCACAATGTATAGTGATTTCAAAGTGTTCTTATACTACATTGACTTATTTCACAAATTGCAGTTATTTTGAAGAGTCTATTGTGCTACTGAGCATAATTACAAGTTTCTGGCATAAATATCTGACATATATGTATATATGTTTGTACATAATTCCAAGGGTCTTTATTACTGTGTGTTGGCATGGCAGAGGCATTTCGCAGACCCAGTCCACTTGTGTTTGATCAAAATATTGCAGATAATTGGAGAGTATCTGAGCAGGAATACAATATTTTTATATAAGCAGCTTTTTCTGATAAAGATGCATGTAGGAGGGCATTTATTCTGCTTAATCTAACAGGGTCAGAAGCTACTGAAAGAGAGCATTTATCTGTGTATGCACCTGCAGTATATGCAGGAGAAGGGGAAAACTGTCATATTGTTTTACAAGCTGAATTAAGGATGACCCTGAGTGCTTGAAACATAAATTTAGAGAAATGTGTAACCCCCAGACAAATGTTACATTGGAGAGGCACTTATTTTATACAAGAGACCAAAAGCCAGGAGAAACTTTTGCAGGTTACATTACTGACTTGAGAAGCAAAGCTAAAATGTGCAGATTTGGTGATTTGAAAGATGAGTTGATAAAGGACAGGCTTGTGTGGTGTTAATAATGCTGCAGTGAGAACGTTTTTGTTCGAGACAGTGATTTAACATTGAGCAAAGCCATAGAGATTTGTCAAATACATGAGCTTACAGAAAGGCACACAAACATGCTTGCAAGTGATAAGAGCATGGTTTCAGCAGTATCTAGAGCAAACATAGACAGCATGCACCACATGGCTAACAGAAACAGGCATAAACACATGGAGTTGCAGCCCCTGTGGGATTTCCAGGGTGACCCCACACCATTCTAGCAAGTTCTAAGACTAGGAAGTTCAAAATGGCCGCCGAGCACTGAACACACACTTTCTGCTACTACTGTATCAACCAAATCTATCCGCTCAAAAAAACCTGCATCTGGCACCGCACTGAACAGGAAAGGAGTATTTCGTCTAAACTACACTTCATGGAAAAGACCTATAGTGACATTTTGGTCTAAAAAGTAAAATTTTGTCATTTTTCTGCAAGGGCTTACCTCTAGTGGCTGGCAGAAGGCCGCAACCACATGGTGGCATCATTTTCTCTGTAGGACTGAGTTCTGAGTTCTAAACAAGAAAAGTTAAAGGAAAATTTTTTAAGTCACTCCCTTGTGGCCTAAACCTACACTTTAGTTCACCCAGTGATGGCTAACCAACAAGAATCCATGGATGCTATAACGTCTAAAACCAAACTATCTTCTTTAATGTCACCTGAAAAGGATGTAACAGCTAAGAGGCAGGGAATCAATAAATCAACACAGGATTAAAATAAAGGAGCTGCTAAATCTAAGAGTCTGTTCTCTCACTAGATGACCTTAAAACAGCATTACAGCCCTTGCATGAAGATTTCAAATTATTCTCAGACAAATTAAATTCGTTTGGTTCTAATCTAGACCAAATTACATCGAGAATTAATCTTATTGACAAGAAAACTGAGGAGAATTCAAACCCAATACAAGATTTCCAAACCAAGGTAAATACAAATGACAAAATTATTAGTGACTTACAACAAAAAATAATAGACTTAGAAGCACACAGTAGGAGAAACAACATTCTAATATGTGGCATTCCAGAAAAGTTTGACCAAGTACAACTACCAGTCATACTAACTAAGATTTTTGAACACATTACTGAAAATAAAATCTTAGCTAAAGAAATCATTATTGAAAGAGCTCATAGAGCATTACAAAGATCACAAGATGAGGGTGTTCCTAGGCAGATTTATGTAAGGCTACTAAATGCTGCAGATGTTACCACACTCCTCATGGCTGCAGAAAAGAAAAGTAACATTTCATGGAGAGGTCACAGGATTACAATAGCACAAGATTTACTCTAGCCCATTAAGGCTAAAAGAAAAGCTCTAGCTCCTTTTTGTGCTTTGTTAATCAAAAAAAAATTACGCTTCCAGATGAAATAGCCAGCCATCCTCTCCTTCAGCTATGGGGATCAGAAGTTCCTAATACACTCTGCAGATGAAGCAAAAAAAGTTTTTATGCAAGCTTTCAAGGAACTACCTGATTAACTAGCTATACTGTTAAAGCTAGTAAAATAATATAATCAAGATAATACAGTATATGCTTAAAAGCTATGAATTACTGTTAAGACTAACAAATAGTATAACCAAGATGAATACACCTACAAAAACCTATCTCTGCTGGCTTTCTAACACTGCTAACTGATTCTAACATACCTTGTCATCTTCCCAGCTTATTTTTACCATCATCTGGATGTCCTAGCTTTTTTTTTTTTTGTTTTTATTTTCCTTTCTAGCTCTTCAGCAATATGTTGGCCCATTTGTATCAATGCACAAGGCTCCCTGTGGCCTGTTGAGGCCTTATTTAGAGCTCCACAAGGGTTCCCTAAGCTCCCTGGGCTGTTGCAACAGTGCATTACCCAGAATGCAACAGGAATAGCAACCGATGACATCACGAGTTCGGAGGTCACAACAGAAGAAGAAGAAGCAGTGCATTTCTGGGAATGCTAATATCATGAATTAGAGCTTAGGGAAGAAGAAATGGATCTAAAACAACACTTTCTGGACACTTCAGGATGGGGGTAATTTAAATGGACTATAAAGGACTCTGGTCAGGGTAATTCAGCAGCCTAATCTTATGTTTAAGTAATGAATTTATTACAATATAGGTTTTTTCTAGCAATACAAATACATCACTTTGTCAGAAGTCTTTCATATCAAACTTTATAGTAGCTGCCATCTGCTGGTCATGTTGAAAAATTACAATACCATACTTCAGACATGCTTTTCTGTGTCTTTCAGTTTTTCAAAAACAATATTTTATGTGTTCACATTTAGTTTTCTATTTAGTATTTAGGTGTGTGTTTAAGTGCTCATTGTGAAAGTGTTTGTGATACAAACTCAGACTATGTGAGTAAAATAAAAAGCCTATGCAATTGTCAAAAGTTATTTAAAGACAGCTAAAGACAATTGCCTATTTAGTAATCCATTAGTCTGCTTTACAGCTGTGCTACCTTTACTGAAAATATGTCTTCAAGTTTGAAATGTATCTGTTGTTGCATGGTAACACAAATTAGCATTTTCACTACTTTCACCATGATTCAATCACAATTCATGAATCATGATGTTTTAATTCTATACTAAAAGTGCAGGATATGGATGGCTTGTTCTTTCTCTCAATAAATGTGGATCTACAGAGCTAGTGAGCTTGATATGCTGTATGCTTGTGCTTGATTTAATTAGCCGGCTTGCTAAAACTTGCTTTATTGCTAAAAAGGCTGGCTAAACTGTGTTTTTTATTGGTTAGTGATGATATGTGAGTTATGTAGTTTATTGTGAACTGCATTTAGTGAAAATAAAATTATCTGCTTAGGTTGTCAATTAATGCTCTTGTTTCTGTCTTTCCTTCTTTAATCCTATTGTTATGTAATTTTGTGTGTAATGCATATTTAGTAAACCCAGCTAGATATCTATATAGGTAAAAAATGTATTTACATTACTCAGAGCTATTCTGTTTGTTGACGTATATATTTAACCTGTATTTTTTTTCTTGTTATAATTACCCCCTTCATTAACCTCCCTTTAGAGCAGTATGCTCAGTTAGAGCTTATCTAAGTTGACTGTCCCTTCTCCAGACAGGAGACCAAAACATAGTATTAGGTTATGATGGTATTTACTGCTATGCCAGTTATAAATAGAACCTGCGTTCCTATCTGCTGTAATGATTATTAATAGCTCTGGTTATAAATTGTGCTGGTTTCAATTGCTTAGTAACTTTTATTGTCTATATTACTCTAACCTCACTTGCCTATTTGCATGGAAATTTTTCAGGTCAATAATCTAAAAACAAATGCTGTATGTATTATGTACTTATGGTGGTATTGTTTTATCTCCTTTAACTTCTAACTCGAACATCACTTTGCCTTTAACTGTCCATTCTATGTACGTATGTTTTTCAATATTCCTTAACATTTTTGGTAGTGGCATGATGGTGTAGTTGTCCAATGTTTGTTGGTGCTTGGACTATTGATGTTAGTTTATATGTCTCCCTGCTCTGTTCTTGTATTATTCTTCATAAGAGAAAATATTTAAAAACAGATCACTTGTATCTATCTAAAACTTTTTCAAAAATGACTCAGGGAGGCAGGCGGGTAGGCACGGGGTTTATGGTAAGGAGCATGGATGCCAGAATACGATTTACTACCACATTACACTTTCTGTCATATATAAAAAATGTGTTTATTAATTGCATCGTCCCTGGTAGGGCTTTTTTCTTAGTTTATCCTAGCATATATCTATGTTTTGAATCTAATTATGATGATTAGTGTGAATTCCTGGAGTGTAAATGGGCTTCAAAAAAATCAATAAAAAGAAACTAGTTATGCACCTGATTTTTCAGGATAAATCCAACATCGTCTTTTTACAGGAGACCCATTTGACAAAAGTTCAATGGGATAATATTAAAAAAAGAAATTGGATTAAACTTGTGATATCAGCAGGGAATAGCCTTGCATCAAAAGGCACTGTAATAATAATTAAAAAATCCTTTCCTGGTGAAGTGCTAAATATTAAATTTAACCCGAATGGTAGATGGTGTTTATTTTCCTGCTCATACCCTCAGGTAAAATCCCCTTTACTTTTCTTAAACCTATATAGCCCTTGTACAAACCAGCACTTATTCATCTATGAAATACATAATCTACTACTTCAATTTCCTAATCATCTTTTCATTATTGGTGGTGACTGGAATGCACTCATGGACCCCTTGAATGATAGTTCAAATAAAAACAGGAAACAGCCCTCACAAGTAACTGCATCTATTCAGGATTTGATAAATAGCTTCAACTTAGTTGACCCTTTTTTAATATTTGACCATGACAGAGAGCAAAATAAGTTCACGTTTTATTTGGCTTCGCATAAAGTCTGGTCCAGAATTGATTATGTTTTGGTCTCTGATATCTTTTCAAGCAAAATTACAAACCTTGCCCTTGAGGCTAGATGTATATCCGACCACTCGAATGTCTCACTTTGTATTAATCCCACTCACCACCTGAATCGCAATGGTAGTAGTCCCACTTGGTCACTAAACAGTAACATTCTTAAAAAAGAAGATGTTCTGCAGGAAATTAATGATTATCTGAAACAATTTGATGCAGAATCTTGTTTATCCACCATCCCCTTAGATATCCAATGGGCTACGGACAAAGCGGTCATCAGAGGAATACTCATACAAAAATCATCTTATTATAAATAAAAAGCGAAATTGTACATTAATAACCTCAACAATGAGCAAAAGTTGAGTGATGCACAACTACAAAAGGATTTTTCTCCTGAACTGGAAAAAAAATTACATGTGATACAAAAAAAAAAATACTCATTTCACTTACAAAATCAATTCTTGGTAGAACTCAAATCCTTCAAAGATATTCAGAATGGGCCCAAACCCCCTCCAGAACACTAGCTGGACTCATAAACATCAACGAGGGACCAAACTATATTAATGAAATAAAATACAAAGGGAAAAACGTATACAGTAATGAAGATATTGTTAACTCTTTTGTAAATATCTTCACTGAAATCTATAATCCCCAAAACCTGACCCCAAATGAAATGCACAAAAAAATTCCTAAATGAGCTATCTGTTCCAAAATTATCCTTCGCACAAAACACCCTTCTAAACAGCCCCATAACACTGAATGAAATAATGCTAGCTATTAAAAGCGTAAACCAAATAAGGCGCCAGGTCCTGATGGCTTTACAGGAGAATTTTATAAAACTTTTAGTCGTCACCTTTATAAAACTCTCCTTGCTATTTATAATTATATCATCTCGAAAGGGATTACTGAAAAGTATATGAACAATTCGAAAACAATATTCATCCCAAAACCAAACTCTGACAAGTCCAACCCTCTCTGCTATAGGCCCATCGCCCTTATTAACGTTGACATCAAAATCTTATCTACCATTTTTGCTAATAGAATTCAGAAAGTTATAGCTACAGTCATTTTTCCTGAACAGTTGGGATTTATGAAACAGAGGCAGCTGTGTGACAATACTCTTACCTTAAACACATTAATGTTGTTTCTAAAAAGTGATAATCACCCACGTTATGCACTCACCCTAGATGCTACCAAAGCCTTTGATAACGTTGATCTAAACTTCCTTTACCTAACCATGAAATTCTTTAACTTTCCTGATCTGATTATCAACACTATTAAGATGCTTTATAACAATGCCTCTACTTCCCTGTATATAAATAAAACTTTATCACACCCTATTAAAATTACCAATGGCACTAGGCAGAGTTGCCCACTCTCACCTTATCTTTTTAATTTATATCTGGAACCTTTCCTTTTCTGCGTTAAACAAAAGACTTATCACCATATCCCAAAAGTCTTCAACATTGATATAAATTATTCTGCATTTGCAGATTACCTAAACATCTATTTTGAGCTTCCCAACACCGATCTTCATAAAATTCGAAATTCTATTAATCTTTTTGCTGAGGTTGCTAATTATAAATTAAACCCTGCTAAATCATCTATTTTTCCATTAAACCCTGCAAACCATTTACAATATTATTTCCCCCTGTCTGACATTCCTCTCAAATATACAATTAAATACCTAGGAATAAATTTCACACACCCTCACCAAGAACTAATAAAAGCAAACCTATATAGAGTCTGGGATCAGATAAATAACGATCTAACTAGATGGAAAAACATCAATCTTTCTTTGCTATCAAAATCTGCTATCATTAAAATGAATATTTTGCCTAGAATCCTTTTTCATCTTAACTCCATCTTCTTAAATGTTCCAAAAGTTTTTTTCAGAAAAATGGAAACCACAATCTCAAAGTTTTTATGGTTCCCTAAGTCAACCAGAATATCATACAGGAATCTAATTACCCCAAAGAACAAAGGTGGTTTAAGTCTCCTGGATTTTAATTTATATTACGACATTATTAATGCTAGCCATCTCATTCAAATAGCCTGCTATGACCCCTCTGCTGAAACTTGTACCCAACCTGGATCAAAATCTGGTGCAACTATATATATTCGTTAAAACTCAATCCATATGCTGTCCCTTTTCTTGCACCTGATGGTGACTACAAGTTCAAGATCTTGCCTACAATAAAGAACAAAATTTGCATCTTTCAAACTCTGATGACCTCCTTAAATTTACACAACACTATTCCCGTTCTCCAACCTATTCACCTAAATCCTAACTTAAAAATTAATAATAAAATGATCGATCTAACAAACTTCCCTATTGTTAAGAAAGCCATAGTATGGCACTTCTATAACTCTAAAAATGTTGCTGAGGTCAAAGCTTTATTTGGTGCTCCTAACAAATATGATCTTATCTTAAGGCAAATTGGCTCACTTATAAAACAAAAATTCTCTAACTATAGAGTGAAGGAGCAAGACATTATAGTATCACAATCTATCATTAAATCACTTTCCCTATGGAACAAAATTATTTCGAATACCTATAAACCTGTGTCAAGCATTAAGTATAATCATTCACTTCTATTTTCCAAATATTGGGATGGTATATAAGTAGAAATTTCTATGGAGTCTAAGTGCGAAGCAATCAATAATACCCTGAATTTAACCCCCTTCAAAAACCTAATTTACACTCAGCTTATGATAAACAACAATTCCTACTATACCCCAGCAGTCTTACTGAAATTCGGCTATAATAAAAACCTAACCTGTCTGTTCTGTTCCCTCCCACACGTAGATATACTTCACATATTTTGGAGCTGTAAGAATATGTACAAACTTTGGTGTTCTCTCAGAACTCAGTTGGAAAAAATGGGATACGAAAAAAACACATTCTCTTGGCAAACTATGATTTTAAATATTATTCCTAAATCTCTTAAGGGTATCCATCGCCACATCTGTGTTACAGCCTGTGCCCTTCTCAAATATTTTATAGCCAAGACTGGGTCAATCCCTCAACAATAGCTTGGGAAAACTTTACATCAATGGCAATCAAATATATATCTGCACATACGTTATGCAATAATAACAAAAAGAAAAAAGAATATTTTCAGAATTACTGGTGTAGACTTTTTGACCTAATCCAAACTAAATAATCTTCCAAAATCTGGGTCTCTAACATTACATTCCAGGAAAACCTCCATCAGTATCATTTCTGGCCCTATAACCATTAGACATTGTTACCATCACACGGTAACTTTTGATTTTACAAAATATTTTGTTATATCATTTTGTTATCCTCTGGCATCTATGGTGTAAATATGTTGTAAATATGGTATAAATACAAGTACATGGTGTAAATAGTTGTTTTTTATGGTTATACCCTCCTTACCGCTTTTCTTTCTTCTTAAGACAGTCATATATTCTTCCTTCCAAGCCACTTTCCATTTATATCCCTAGACTTTGACTGTAATAGGCTATTGGGGGTCTTTACTGCTTATATTGGTCTCAAAGATGTAAGCTTCCCTGTAAGATAACTGCTGTGTTCTAAATGCATAATTTTTGCACTGTTACATATATACCTATACTTTACTGCTTCCCGCAATGACTTGCAGTTTTTCTTTTGTATGTTTGAAAAGTTTGAAAAATTCAATAAAAATATATTTGAAAAAAAAAAAGGTCTAAGACTAGTAAAATGGACATGCTCAGTGCAGCATAAGGGTGAGTCAGCAAAACCCAAGTCGTCTCATCGTTAACTGTCATAATTGTGAGGCCAATCATGAGTCCAAGAGAGAAAAGTGCTTAGCATTTGGTCAGCAATGTCACAAGTTTACAAAATGGAACCACTTTCAAAAGCTTTGTAAATCAAGCAAGCCTTATTCATTTATTAGGAAAGGTCACTCAAAAAAGCAAGTTGATCATACAGGAAGCTGCAAATATACTTTCTATGTAGATGCTGTATCAGTGACTGGTGAAAAGGTTAATTCGGTAGATTTGTTGGCAAAAAACAAAATGTTTTGTACTGTCCATATTAATGGTAAACCCACAGAGCTCAAAGTGGACACTGGTTCATAGTACAATGTTATGTCAGCAGAAACATTTGCTAGAGTAAGAGCTAGTGAACAACTTAATTTAGCCAATCGTGTGAAGCTTGTTGCTTATTGAGGTGAAGAGAACCAAAGGCTCAGTAGTGCTTTCATGCTATTCTGCTGCGAACAGTTACAGCTTGCACTTTTATGTATTCAAAAGACCTGTATAGTTATTACTAGGTCTCAGAGACAGTCTAAAAATGAAATTGCTTTCTTTTACCAAAGAAATCCATCATGTAAGTAAGACTTTAAGAAACATTTCAAAGTGAAGGCATGTGCGCATAAATAGAGAGCACGTGCAGGTAGCAATGCCATTTTGAGTGAACAGCCAGAGTGTTAACATGCATGAGTGCAGTAGTCAGTCTGTTTATAAGTCTATTTAACTTTAAGTTACTAAGCCTTAATCCTGATGTCTTTGTATGTAATAAAGCTGGTTGAAATGAACTCACAACCATTTGTTTTATACTGACCAACAAGCGACAACTACTGTAGCTCTAAAGTAAAATGTTGTAAACTGAAGTGATACAAGCCATGTCTCCATTTCAATCAGAATATCAGGACTTGATTACCCATACATCTGTTTCTTGACATTAGGCATGGAATTGCAAATGCTGATGTATTCTGTTTTGACTCCCTACAGTTTTGCTGCAGTAAAAGGGATAAAACAGAGGCAGCTACCATTAAGCACTACATAAGATTCTATGACTATTGCAATGGAAATTAGGATCCCCAAGAAGTGGAACCCATAACAATCTGCTTGATATTCTAGGTACCTGTAGATGCAGAGGAGTAGGTCTCAAGAAAAATTTAGGACAGTATATCCTATTTTAATTGAAAAAGTGATACATAGGAAAAGGACAGCAATAATTGATGAGTTAAGTGAAAGCAGAATATTGTAAGTACACAGAAAGAGACAGAGGATTAGAAAATTGAATCATTTAGTGAATCACTTACTGCTATAAATAATGTAAGTTCTAGTATGAGTAATCATTGTAACTCATTACAAATACTGCAGCTATGGCTGTTTGCAATGTTTTACAAGGAAAGTGATGGGTGATTTAGTTATAAAATAACAAAGACCACACACAATGTATACTGCTGTAGTATGCGCTTTGGAATAGGGTATTCTGGACAGAATAATAAGTGGGTGCCCCAGCCTCGGTGAATGAACAATCACTGGACAGTGCAGCAGTTTGCTATATATATCTTGATAGAGGAACCACAGTCTCAGGTGAGGAATAACCAGCTGGGTCTGCAACACTGGCAGGCCCTCTGTGAAAACTGAACAGTAAACCTTAGGTTAGCTTAAACTGAGTAGGATCTTGATACAGGTGTACCAAAGGAAGATTCCTTCAACTTTTTGAGCTCTGTCTGGTCCTTGATAGCAAAATGCTATCATCATTGAGCTCTAAGAGACAAGCTCTCCTTGATTCATCTATGTGTTTGGTAACACAGCCCATGCAATATGTAAGAAAATGTTATTTATTTAAAAATACCACCATCAGCAAATATTAAGCTTTTGTCAGCATACAACATTACCTGCATTCCAAGCACAGTCACATATTGTTACCATTATACAATTTCTAGCAAACCTTAAAAAGAAAAAAAAAATACTTCAAAGCAATGTTAGAAATATCATAGATAACAAAGATATGGTTTGTTTTGACCTGACATCAGCTCCTGCTAATATATGATAAAGACTGTCACAGACAATTAATATCTGAAAAAATTCCACCAACAATACCTTTTGAAAAAAAAAAAGCTGATTTTACAAATAAAAATGTTTATATGGTACAGTATTGTATATTCTACTGCTTTTCAACTTCATATGTGTTTCATCTGTTGTTAGTCTTTTCTGTTTGCATGTTTGTTTTCATAATCAGGCAGAGCTCTGAATGGAACAGTAGGGATCAGTCTTCTACCCCAGTTAACACATTTCAACAAATAAAAACAAACAAGCAAACACGTAAACCTGTTTATTCTTTTCTTTTTATGTAAAACGTTTTCCCTTGTATTCTTTGAGTCTAATATGCTATCCAATATAATTACATTACATTCAGAAACACATTTAATGGGTATGATCTAGATATTTTCTAACTTTTGAGACAAACATAAATTAATCCTTTTGTATTTTGTATGGCCTGTATCGTGGATCATGTTTGTTTTATTTATCTATTTATTTATTTATGTTTTTTTTTTTGTTGAGTGGGATAGTCCCACTAGGCTAGTGATTTCTTTTCAGGGGAGACTGAAGGTAGTACTTATACAACTAGGAGAAATTTGGACATGGTATCAGGTATATTTCCCCTATGCTTTGCAGTTGTTAGATCGCACTCAAGGGCTCCTACACCAGCAAGTAAGAGGCCCATGGGAAGCAGCAAGATGGAGGAATAGGAGAAAAAAAGCTATGGAGACTTTGGAGGTGGAAAGTGAGAATTTGGAGAAAACATTGTTTGATATACAACTTCAGAATGTAAACAAATATTATTGTGCAGTGGATGGTACAAATGACAGCATTTAGCTGTGTCCATGGATACTTAAGTAAGCAAATCTATTTGTGTAGATAACAGACGTGGTGTCAGTCGAGCTTGCAAACAGTGCTCTGTTAAAAATGCTTGAGTAAGATGATCCTGGTGACTGTTCTGCTGTTTCTTGGGGTGAGACGGTGGATAACTTTTCCAGAAGTGCTGAGGATGGTAACATGAAAAGGAAAAAGGTGATGTGGCAGCAGAGAATGCAGCAGTTAAAACTTATACAGTAGTACCAGAAAGTAAAGGAGAGAAGCGGCAAAAAAAAAACGAGAAGGTGTCTGTTTTTTTGGCAGCAAATAGCACAGTAACTGAAACATATGCAGCAGTGACAGCAGGCAAAACGAAAAGCAGTTACAAATTGTAAATCTGTTTTTAAAAAGAAGAGAGACCAACTGTGAGAGTAAGAACAAAAAATACATTGAAAAAGACAGATAATATGTATGAGACAATTTGGTAACTGTCCTGGGTTTTAAAATTAAGAAATTCAGTCTTTTGTACATATTGGCTCAGACACTTTTTGTGACTTAACATTTGAAACTGATGGACTGATGATGAAATTTCTGGAACTGTGTAACAAAAAGGACATTTACTCATGGAACAACTATTTATTTTCTAATAGTAACTTAAATGATATAAAATGTTGCTTTGTAGCTTAGAACCGATGAACTGGAAGAAGTTAATGTTAAAACATGCATGCATTGTCTGTGTGAAACTGTTGGTGATACAGTGAAAGTTAGAGATAAGAGAAACTTATGGAATCAAGTGTGGAGGTTAGAAGCTTTCTGAAATGTGGAAAAAAAACATGGTGAAACAGTTGCCAAGTGTTAATTTTCTATCTGATCACAGAGAGACATTAAGATATGCTGGCCAGCCTAAATCATGTTTCTTCTGTGGGGCCTTCTCTAACTTAATTAATAATTATGCCTGTGACAAGGTACAATTTAACCATTGTGGGGAGAAGGGACATACAGCAATAAGGTGTGTGCCTGAATGCAGGCTGTGTAAAAACAGAGACATTTTTGGATGGATTGTCAAGAACAAATAAATAATAAAAAAGAAGGGGAAAGAGAAGAAAACATACATGAGGAAAGACAACAAGAGGCTGGGGAAGATGGTGAACTACGTGAAGAAAAAACTGTAGAAAAATAAAAACTATATGAATGGGAAACATGAGGACAGAGAGAGAAAAAGTGCATGCAGGAAGAAAGGTCAACAAAAGGGACTAAAACTAATATTTGTTTTCAAGTTTTAGCCAGTGAAAGGTCTGATTCTGAGGATCAAGGGTTATTTGTGTATAAACCCAAGAAAAGATATTCAACTGGGGAAAAGTGCAAATAAGAAAATGAAAATTTAAAAATATTTCCCCTAAACTTAAAAAGATGATAGACCTAGAAGTGTGCGCATGTCAGCATATCAGAACTGTGAAATAAATAATTAAGTTAAGCAAGGGACACTAGGTTAAAAGAAGCCATTGGGTTCTAGATGCTTTGCATTATTTCCAAACTGTTAACAAAATGATGGCCTGAATAAAAATCATAACTAAGAAAAGAAATTCAGTCATATCTTTCAAAGAAGAAGTAAGTTGTGTTCAAAGCATAATATTCAAACCTGAAAAAATAGTAGTAAACTGTGAAGACAAATGTGTGAGAGAGTACATTTCTGAGAATAGTGCCTGATTCTTTGCTTTCCCTCCCCTAAAAAAATGAAAGTGAGTGCATAAATTGCCAGAATTGCATGCTTCAAGCTATTGCTGTAATACATATACTATGCATAACTCCTCATTCCTATCTTCAAAATAACACAATCTTTTGTGTCCACCTCTGATATCAAAATATGAGAAAACAGAAAGAATAAACATTATACAGTAACCTAGTATAAGTTGTTGCTGTGATATATATATATATATATATATATATATATATATATATATATATATATATATATATATATATATAAACACACACACATAGTATGCATCCTTACCCCTACTCCCAAAAGATGGCATCCTGTATATGTGTTGGATGTTTGATTGCAAGGGAAAGTAAATAAATAAAGACCACAGTAATGTATTCCACCTTGCTGGTCCTATATAGTATGCTGGCCATAGACAAGCAGTAGTAACCTTCTTTGCATGCTTCTGAGGTTTAATTATAAGGAAAGCTAAAGAAAGAATGATCACAATATCCATGTGTTATAATCCAGTCTTGGACATGCAGGCTGCCAGGTCCCCAGATGTTCTGAGGGTCTAAATGTTTAGTGAGGCATTTTATGTCTTGTTTGAAAGATAATGACTTGCTGACTGCTTTTTTGTGCCACATTGAAGAGTTTTGTATGTGCTTATCAATACTGTGTGTGTCCACAGACAAAAAAATAGTGATATTATTTTTTTAGTCTCAGATTATTACCACTTCCCTGACAAACCAAATCTATTACAAGATGTACTACTCATCCACATGTATCCTTACATTCTGCCACTGCTCTGATGAGCCAGGTCTATCACAAGATAAACACACGCCCACACATGTACACACACTACATACTTATTAACAAGCAGACTGATGAAATGGAACTTTGGAATGCCAATTCACCTATGGATATCTGTATATCTTTAGGTACTAGCAGAAACTACAGCATCAGAATAACACTCACACAGATGCACACACACACACACACACACACACACACACACACACACACACACACACACACACACACACACACACACACACACACACACACACACACACACACACACACACACACACACACACACACACACACACACACACACACACACACACACACACACACTGCATGCTTATTAATGGGCAGATTGAAGAAATGGAACTGCAGGAATACTAATTCACCTATGGCATATTTGTATATCTTCTGGTACTGGCAAAAACCAGAGGATCAGAACAAAACCCACACCAATACAAAGAGGGTATGCAGACTCCACAGAAAAGGAGCCACATATAAGAGCTCCATGAAATAGATAAGCACTGTGCTATGGTATACATGCTGTTCTTTCATGACAATGTGCTAATGGTCATTTGATTTAACACACATTATGCCTAGCCACAAAAGATAGCCACAGACCCTTTTATTGCATGCAATGTCATTTTTAATAAATTTAGATGTTGCTTGGCTGGACATCAAGATTTTTTATTTTCATGTGTGTGTCCATATAACCACTTCATGGCTTTTTTAATTTGGTAGTTTTATTTTAAATGATGCTCACACTTGGCTGTGATGGAAAGTGAAATAAATTATTTCCATGACACTGATTTAGGTTTCTCAAAAAAATGAAATTACATCTTCATAAGAGGGGTGGCACAGTGGCACAGTTGATAGCCTTTTTGCCTCACATCAACAACATTCTCCATTTTGATTCTTGGCTGGGGTACCTTCTGTACAGGGTCCACATGCCATCCTTGTGTTCACGTGGGTTTCCTCTGGCTGCTCTGGTTTCCTCCCCATTTCATAGACATGCAGTAGTTGGACTGGACGCTCTAAATTAGCCACAGGTATGGGTGTGTGGTGTAGGAAAAACTAGCCCAGCATGGATAGCTACCCGACAGTGTGAACCTTGGCTCTAGATGATTGTCACTGTTAAAGGGACACCCAAACTCATTTTGGAAAAAAAATGGGTCATGGATGGATTTTCATGAGATGACAGCTGGAAATTATATCTGCTGCTGCTCTGTCTTTCGGCTTTTCCTGGTTAGGGGTCACCACAGTGGAACTCCGGTCCGCTAATGATTGGCAGTAGATTTTTACATGCCAAGTTGCCAGCTCTGATGCACAACCTTCAATGAAGGTACGCCCATTCACGCATGTCTCCACACAAAAGACGCTCTAGCTGAGAATCAAACAGGACGACGTCTTACTGTGAGGCGACAATGCTACAGCAGCACCACCATCACAGTCCACACAGCTGGAAATTATATCTATGATTTTTAAGTATAAAAGCCAACTTCACACTTCTTATGACAGAAGTGGCAAACTTCATGACACCCATGCAGACGGACAATAGAGGTATGACTGCCGAATCCTACACAAATGCACTTTATAAGCACTTACACGAGTGCATGGATCATGCTATCCCGAATAGAACCAAGATGCTATCCTCCAAAAAAAGGAAGCCAATCTGGTGGTCCTCTGCCATAAACAAACTCTACAACAGAAGAAAGAAACTGTTGAAAAAAAGAGTAAAATCTCATGACTGGAGGAACACCCTGGTCAACCTCAGTAAGAAGCTGAGATCCCTCATACAATCCTCCAAAGCTAGTTACGAAAACAAAATTGCCACTGACTCTAAAGACATATAGCTATGTCAAGAATCTAAATGGGAACACTCAGATCTGCTCTGAGTTACAGCATAATGACACTAAATATACAGAACCAACTGATATTGCCAACATCCTAGCAGATAGGTTCAGTGCTAACTTTACTCCCCTCTCACCCCCTAGAGGGCCCATCTCTATATCGGAAGAATGCAAAGTTCCTATAATCACGGCTGCTCAGGTAAAAAACACACACTCCAAAGCCAAAAACACAGCATCCATGGGACCTGACAATATCCCAGGCTGCGTTCTACACGAACTACAGAATGAACTGGCACCCTACCTAAGTACCATGTTCAATCATAGCCTCACCTCAGGCTTTGTACCCACTGAATGGCGCACCGTGACAGTTATCCCACTCCATAAAGGCGGAGCCACGATGGACCCTGGGAACTACCGCCCCATTAGCCTGATGAGCCTGGTCTGCAAGGCCATGGAACGTATCATCATGGAACTCATAAACAGAGACATTGGTAATCTCCAAACTCTGGACCCTACTCAGTTTGTATTTGTAAAAGGCAGATCATGTCTCCTAAACCTGACTGACTTCTTTGAAGCAGTCACCAAAGCCATAGATGAGGGTAAAATGGTTCACACAGCTTATCTAGATCTCGCCAAGGCTTTCAACACCATCCCCCACTCTGGAATTATAGATAAGCTCACTAAACTAGGTATAAATCCCTATGTCACAAGATGGGTTGCCAACTGGCTCCAAATCCGACATCAGACCAGTGACAAGTGGAGTACCACAGGGTTCAGTCCTGGGTCCTCTCCTGTTTGGTATCTACTTCTCTGAAGTGTAGGCCAACACAGAAAGTCTTTGGCTAACAAAGTTTGCAGATGACTGCAAACTAGGAGCCATAATCAAAACTCCTAACGATGTGGACTAACTACAAAAGGGCCTCACAGAGACAGATACCTGTTGTCAAAGCCATGGCCTGAAGCTCAACGCCAAAGAGTGTATTGTCATCCCCTTTGGTAAAAACTCTGTACCCATGAACTACCACATAGCTGGTAGTCTACTTAATGCTGAAAATGTGATAAGAGACCTTGGAACACAGGTGGACAGTAGTCTCTCCTTTGATAATCACATTGCCACAGTGGTCAGGAAATCCTTCTACGTGGCTCATCTCATCATAAAAGGATTCTCATTCAGAAAAAAAGAGGTCATTGTTCCCCTCTACTCATCACTCATTAGACCCATTATAGAGTACAATGCCCCTTTTGGTATGTACCTCACAAGACATCTACGACAACTGGAAAGACCACAGAAATACCTCACAAAGAGGAGTACTGGCCTCAAACAGATGCCCTATGCAGACCATCTCAAAAAGCTACAGCTTTACTCTATCGCATATCACCTACTCAGAGGCGATCTCTGCCTAACATACAAAGCTATGTCAAACCCAGAGCTGTTGGACATGCTCCACTTAAAGAAATCCCAATCCCTCCGAGCTACACGCTCTAGGGACCTTAACCTTGTCACCACAATAAACAGAATATGCTGGAGGGATAGATTCCTGTCCCAAAGACTTCCCATACTCTGGAACAGACTACCTATCTATGTCAAACAGAGCTCCTCATTAGCACTCTTCAAGAAAAATCTTGATGATTGGATGGCAAATGGGAAATTCACCCCGGGGATCACTTCTGTGGCTCTGCTCGACAGGGGCACAGGAAAATAATTTTCTTAGGTGGCAAAAGCCAGGGTACATTTTTTGGCTAGGCTTGTATGGGCCCTAGGGCCGATAGCCTAGTACCTACCTATGAACCTATGAACCTAATACACATTCCTTGCCATGATTTCATTACAGATTTCTACTGCATATATCTATCAATCTATATACAAAATTAAACTTATAGACACAGAACAGTCAATAAATAAAACAAGTTAACAGTATTACAAGCAGTAAATATGATATGAAATATAGGTTGTAGTGAATGAATGCAACAACATAAAATGGCAGATTATGTGAAAATTCCAGGTTTTTACAATACTCAGACAGTCCAAATTCTGGATTTACAGGCATTTTCCCCAGGGAAAATAGAAACTAGGTGTCACTGATTATTTCCAATTTGTTACTCTTAAAAATACCTCAACATCCTGCTGCTACTCACATATGCAGACATACATGAGCATTGACATTTTTGCTCTGATTTCAACAAATAAAATACTTCATACCATGACATGTCAGTGACTGTTTAACAGTGATCAAATAGCAGGAAGATAATTTACTTTTACCAACAGCTAGCCTATGTGCCCATCAACTGCATCTGCATTATTGACTGTGTGCTCCTCAGAGGCCTGAATTCAATAAAATAAAAAATGACCACAGTTAAATATCCTCACCTGCTTTACTCAATCACACACAATTCCTCATAGCCAGATTAGTAGGTTCAGTCAACCTCATCCACAGACATCTTTTGTTCCCAGAAGTTATAACCACTTTGCTTACTATGTATTCCTCCGATGTCCCTAGAACATTGTTTCAACTCAGTCCCACTCATTAAGTAGCAAGCCACACAAAAGAATTCTAACATGACTCACAGAAATGCATGTTACTTCTGTAAATCTGCATTTGCTGCCTATTATATAATATAATATACATATACATACATACATATATATATATATATATATATATATATATATATATATATATATATATATATATATATATATATCTCCATGCAACCATCTTCAACCCCTTTTTCCCATTTATATATGTATACTTCCCTGCTGCAACTTTGACTGCAGAATCGATGCCAGAAGTTCGCAGTGATATTTTTACGATGGATATCCCATCCATTTACTTAATTCAATTTTCAAGGCTTCTGATTCTTGCTGTCCCACCAGTGATCTATGCAATCAGTCAGTAATCTCCAACAGCTTTCATGACTAGTAGTCTTGATCATGAGTGGGATAAAGCAGAAAGTTATCTTCCCCATAAGGAACCATAGCCATAGTGAACATGGGCTCTGTGGCACTGGCATCACTGTTTTTTTTTTTTTCTCTGTGAACAATAAATAATATCAATTAAAGCACCCCTGGCCTGCATGGTGACCTAGGTGACTGCCTTGTTCATCTATCTCCATGGCCAGCTCTACACGCTGAATTTAAATTTTTTCTGTTTCTTTTCTGTAATGTAGTTTAACTTCCATTTCTTAGTCTGAGGTATCAGCTAGTCAGTTGGACTCACTTTTCTGTAATATTGTGCCATTGTCATTTAAAGGAATGTTTCATTAGAACCACTCTAGAAACTTCCTTTGTGATGGAGTGCAAAGCTTTGCTGATTTTTTACTGTTGTATGGATTAAGCTTTAGTGCAGGTGGGTGATCATTATAGTAGCCAACTGTGAAAGCTGATTATGTAACATTTTGGGGACGCCTATTCACCCCTTCCTTCATCATGGTTCTTCTGATCATATGTGGTAATTTAGATTTTTCCATTATTGCTACATGCCCTTAGGAAGTCATTGGAGGTGGAATATCCCACAGTTGGTCACGTTGTAATCTGTGCTCTACCCTGGTAACCAAGATGTAAATTAATAAACAAGAATAACTGTACACATGTTCACAGTTTTATTTGCTCTTTTCTCACTGACTGTTATATGGTTTTATGTGACTAGACTTGGGTCTTGTTCAACTTATTTCCCTTTTAGGTGCCCCTTTGGTAATAGTGGTTTGAGTCCAGAACCCATATTTTGGACTCTGGTAAATGAAATCAAAAGAACATTAATTATAAATAATTTGAAGCTTATATCCTGGACGATTACTGGTTTTGGAACTCCTATTAAAAAGTCATTCTATGTCTGAAAGTCAAAGTACTACACTCAACTGCTCTTCTTTTCCAGAAGGCTTAGTTAAATACTTCAAAACACTTGCAATTACAGAGGATAGTCATTGGCTGAAGTGTGCCTTTACATGTTCAAAGGCCACCAGATAAAGTAGTACTTCATAAAACACGTAAACAAAGAAAGCTGGAAACAGCACACTCAAACCGCACTTTATTCTGATAACAGAAATCAATCCACAAGTTGATCACACAGTAAACGCTTTAAAACCAGTACATGCGTTCATAAAACACATAGCAGATTTACAGAACTAGAGGCTGAGGAGACCATGGAAATGAAAATATTTGTCTCATATGTCTTAACGGTCATTACATAAAAATATTTCAACCATGGGCATTAATGCCCTTCTAGCTTGCCAATATACCAAACCACTTGTTCCCATAATAAGTATCCAGGCTGCTCTTAAAAATATCTAAACTAGTACTTGCTTTAATGTAATTTGGTAGTCTGTTCCATGCATCAGCTACTCTGTTAGAGAACCAATTAGTACACTTCTCATTCCTATAGAATCTCCCTTTTTATTTTCTCCAAATCTTTTGGGCTTCTAATACCATGACTGGATCTCCTAAACAGGTTAGTATAAAAAACACAAGTTCAGTCCCAACAAGGCAGCAATGGATTTTATTTTTCAAGTTTGATACCCACCCTGGGATTAATGGTATGGCTTCATTAAAACCATTTTTAAAACAGAGACCACTTAAACACTAATACCATATGAGTATTTTTAATGTTATGATTGTATATATTATGCTTCCCACTTGGATTTTTTGAACTAGGGATTCTTTAGAGTGTTTATTAGATGCTAGCACTTTAAATGTAATTGTTTTTATTCATTAATTAAACAGCATTTTTCATTGGCTATTACTGCTTTTTAAACTGTTTTGTGTTAATGTGCTGTTGTCTGATGAAGCAGTTATCAACTGTGAAAGTGCTTACCTTGTGTGATTAATCTTCATTTTTATTTCCATTTGGAAGTTTTATTTTTTGCTGCCTTGCTGGGACTGAACTTGTGCTTTTTATACTTGGTTATTTTCTTGTTATTTGTCCCGTCTTGGTCATTGATTGTTTGCTTATTTACTCCTAAATAGGTTGTCTGATGATTCTCTACTACTTTTTGATAACCCCAAACATTCCCAGAGGTATTTGTTTCTAAATGCCCTATATACTTGAATAAGCTCCCGTTAGATATCTGTAAGAAACACTGTACAAATTCAGATATTTTAGTCTTTCATAATAACTTAAATTTTCACATCCATGGATGCCCTTGGTATAGTTCCGCTGTACTCTTTCCAGTTTACTCATGCTTGTTTTCTTATAGGATTTCCATATTGTTATTCCATACTCAAGTTTGGGTCTAATGTAAGTAACAAACAATGACTTCATCATTTTTGATTTCCCAAACTTCATAAATCTTTTTATATAATATATAGTTCTATAGCTATCATTAACCAATTGGCTGATATGATTAGAAAACCTCATAGCTGAATCTCCCCATATATCCAGGTAATTAAATGAGTCTACAGTTTCAATCACTGTGTGCTGTATTAAATATCCATTTTTCACTTTATCTCTTCCAAATCTCATATCCTTTGTTTTTGATGCATTTATCAAAATATTATTCTCCTGTGCCCAAATGGTCAGTTTTGCCAAGTTATTTTGCAGACATGCTTTATCTGTAACACATGTAATCAGTTTACCCAATTAGGCATTGGAAATAATATATGACATAGGTTGCAATTTCCAGATTTTGAGGTCACAGAATGGAATGAAGTTGCTAACCAGTTTGCTTTTTGGAACAAATCAGAAATTCAAAGCCAGTAGCACTTTAAACATAACTGATACAAGCAATAACAAAATCATTCATGTACAGTCATATAAGTATACAGGGATGCATGTAGTCCTGTCTAGCACTGGTTTCTAGAGGAGTATAATAAGATTTTAGTTGGTTAGAAAAATAGTCTGTTATATCATCTGTGTATGAAGTAAATTTCTAGGTCATAGCACATATCTTTTGGCATTGAATTTGACTATCATAGCACCATATCGGGATTGAGACTTTAGAGTATCCTGACAGCTTTTGGAGAGAAATCTTTCAGACTGTAGTGAAACTGAGGTTGTGAGGATCATATACTGGCAGGTCTCTGAACCTACTGGCCTGGCTATAGCTTTTGTCTATCACAATTCAAAAGCCTTTCTCTCACAACTTATTGATTAATTCACACTCCTTAGTGTTGGATTAAGCCTGCTCAAAACTGCAGTATAAGGCTGCACTTCTCTTCAGACATTGATTTAATGCATTTACAGGAAGCAAGTGATGTCATGGGTAAGGAGAGGTGTGAACAATGAATGAACAATGAACAAAGCAGGCTCTGAAATGGGATATAGAAGATGAGAAGATTTTATCCGTATATGAGTATTAAAGCTACATACTGATGAATGCAGGAAAACACATGCGCGCGCGCACACACACACACACACACACACACACACACACACACACACACACACACACACACACACACACACACACACACACTTAATTATATAATTACACATGCATACCTGCACCATTATTTGAGTCAAGATCTCCAAGATTATACAAACCGTCATTGCAAATGCAAAGCGAATACTGCCTAGGAACTAGTGGTTATAAAGCCATAGAAGCCTGAAGCAAATTTTGAACAAAATGCAGCATGAAAGGGGTTTAGCTCATTGTGCCTTTCCTCAATGATTTATTGCATTTAGAAGAAGCTATTGATGCCATAGGTAAATGCAGTCTTCAGCAATGGACAAATTAGAGAATGGTTCATAGGTTCATAGGCTGGTACTAGGCTATCGGTCCTAGGGCCTATGCAAGCCTAGCCATAAGAATTCCCTGGATATTTCTTCCCACAATATTTACTTCTCTGGGCCCCTGTTTAGCAGGGCAACTGACATGATCCCCGGGGTGAATTTTCTATCTCCCATCCAATCATCAAGGTTCCTTTTGAAGAGGGCCAATGAGGTGCTCTGCTTGACATGTACGGGCAGTCAATTCCAGAGTATGGGGAGTCTCTGGGTCAGGAACCTATCCCTCCAGCATGTTTTTTTTTCATTGCGATGACAAGGTTTAGATCCCTGGAGCGTGTGGCTCTGAGAGATTGGGATTTCTTTAAGTGGAGCATGTTCAACAGCTCAGGGTTTGATATGGCCTTGTATGTTAAGCAGAGATCGCCTCTGAGTAGACGATATGCCACAGAATATAGCTGGAGTTTTTTTTAGACGGTCAACATATAGCATCTGCTTTAGGCCTGTGATTCTTTTACCGAGGTATTTCTGTGGCCTTTCCAGCTGTTACAGATGTCTTGTGAGGTACATACCAAATGGGGCATTATACTCTATAATGGGTCTAATGTGGGATAAGTACAGTGGGACAATGACCTCCTTTTTTTCTGGATGAAAAGTCCTTAGTGATAAGGTGTGCCACATAGAAGGATTTCCTGACTGTTGTGGCAATGTGGTTATCGAAAGTGAGACCACTGTCCACCTGTGTCCCTAAGTCTCTCATCATACTTTCGATGTTTAGTGTCCTGCCACCTATATGGTAATTCATGGGTACATGTTTTTTTTCCACAGGGAATAACTACCTTTCTTGGCATTAAGCATGAGCCCATGGCTCTGGCACCAGGCATCTGTTTCTGTAAGACCCTTTTGTAGAATATCCACATCATTTTGGGATTCAATAATGGCTCCCAGTTTGCAGTCATCTACAAACTTTGTTAGCCAGAGTCCCTTAGTGTTGGCCTGTACTTCAGAGAAGTAGATGCCAAACAAGAGTGGTTCCAGGACTGAACCCTGAGGTACTCCACTTGTCACTTGTCTGGAGCTGGATTTGAAGTCGGCTACTTTTACAGTCTGGGTTCTGTCAGTAAGCCAGTTGGCAACCCATCGAGTGACGTAGGGATTTATGCCTAGCTTAGTAAGTTTATCTATGATTCCAGAGTGGGGGATGGTGTCAAAGGCCTTGGCGAGGTCCAGATAGGCTGTGTTGACCACCTTAACCTCATCTACAGCTCTGGAGACTGGTTCGAAGAAGTCAATCAGATTCAGGAGACAAGATTGGCCCTTCACAAACCCAAACTGGGTTGGGTCCAGTGTTTGAAGGTTGCCAATGTCTTTGTTTATAAGTTCCATGATAATGCGTTCCATGCCCTTGCAGATCAGGCTTGTCAGACTGATGGGACGGTAGTTCCTGGGATCCAAGGTGGATCCTCCCTTGTTGAGTGGGATAACTGTAGCTGTGCACCACTCAGTGGGCACAAAGCCTGAGGTGAGGCTATGATTAAACATGACACTTAGGTGAGGTGCCAGTTCATTTTGTAGTTCATGTAGTATACAGCCTGGGATGTCATCTGGTTCCATGGATGCTGTATTCTTGGCTTTGGAGAGTGCAGTTTCTACCTGTGTGGCCGTGATTATCAGAAGTTGGCAATCTTTTGGTATTGAGATGGGCCCTTTAGGGGGTGAGAGGGGGGTGAAGTTGTCACTAAATTGATCTGCCAGGATATTGGCAATATCCTTGGGATCAGTATATTTAATGCCATTCTGTTGTAGCTCGGAGCAGATCTGAGCATTGCCATTTAGATTCTTGACATAACTATAGAATGCCTTGTGGTTGTCTTTGGAATCTTTGGCAATTTTATTTTCATAACTAGCTTTTGAGGATTTTATGAGGGATCTCAGCTTCTTACTGGTGAGGGAGTTTTTTGCATCCTGGGATTTTCCTCTTTTTTGCAACAGTTTCTCCTTCTGTTGTATAGTTTGTTTATAGCAGTGGACCACCAGATTGGCTTCCTTTTTTTGGAGAAGAGCATCTTGGTTCTATTTGGGATGGCAAGATTCATGCATGAGTGGATGTGCTCGTACAGTGCCTTAGTGTAGGATTCTGCAGTTGAACTTCCAGATCCCATCTGCGTGGGTGTTGTGAATTTTGTCACTTCTAACTTCAGTAGCTTGAAGTTGGCTTTGGAGAAGTTTTTTAAGGAGGTTTCCTTACTGGGGGGGGGGTGGGGGTGAGATGTGGATGTCAAGGGTGATTTGCTTATGGTCAGACCTGACCAATAAGGGGGTGACCACTGGTGTGGAGCATCTATCTCCCATGTTGGTAATGACCAGGTCTAGGATATTGGAGCCCCTGGTGGGACAATGGATTAGTTGATCCAGGGCATTGGAATTTATGAATTCCAAGATCCTTTGGGAAAAGGAGTTGGTACCATAGACGTTTTCCCAATTAATGGTAGGGTAGTTGAAATCACCCATTATTAGGGTGTTCGGTTGTATCTTAATATTTTCCAGTATGTTTAGAAAGGTGTAGTGAGAATCTTGGGGCATGGTGGGGGATCTGTAGCAAGCTACAATATTTGGATTGCAGTCTTACCTAGTGTTAGTTGCACCTGGAGAATTTCAGATGCATCGTGTTGGGCAACTAGCCTGGAGGTGTGAATATCCTTGGTGAATATGAACACTCCTACACCTTTAGTGTTTCAGTCTTGGTTTTGTGGCCGAAAAGTGTGGTAAGAATTGTAGCCTGGTATTGCAGGGGTGCTCTCTGGAGCCTTAAACCAGGTCTCACTTACTGCACAGATATCAATGTTCTCCATTTTTTAGGAGTGCCATGAGAGAGTGCATTTTGAGGTTTAGACTTCTAGCATTGAGTAGCATTACCTTCAGATTTTGCATGCTTGTATCTCGGTGGTGGTTTTATCCTTTGAACCTTGCCTAAAAAAGGCACTATAGGGGTGGCAAGAGCTTTAGCCAGTAACCTGAATCCCAGGGGTGACAG
>NC_056741.1:1049525548-1049733048 GCF_019279795.1 Protopterus annectens
ATTACAGTTGAAATTCAAGATTTATATACTAAGCCTAAACATAAGCATGATATGAAGCATTGCCCTGTTGTTAAACTTTTAATCAATTTTTTGTATTCTGAGGTATCAGGAAACCATATGACAAAGTTTTATAAAGGAAAAGGTGTGTTCAAAATAATATGCATGTTGATAAACAGAAACAAACAAACTGACTAGTATACTATTAAATATTTGATACAATAAAGTGTGAAAATGCATCAGAGATTTGTGGCTAAAGTCTAGAGCAGATTGTTGGAAGAAGTAATTCTGATTAATAAGTGATATATGTAATATAAATTCATAGAGGAGCTGAGTGTAAAAGTTTGTCTAGAGATATGTTTGATGCATTATAGTTAACAGACACATAAAGGACGATCGTTCCAACATTATTAACATTTTCAGCTTAATCCACTTAATCAAAAGGTAATGGTGTGAATATATAAAAAAGAAACAAAAGATCATGTAGGTAATGGTGTGAATATATAAAAAAGAAACAAAAGATCATGTATAAAATTATAGCACTTAAAAAATAATGTTTCCTAATATTTTGACTTGATTTGTAATTACCGAGAACAGTAAAAAAAAACTTACAGTGTGAAAGGAAAGAGTAGGGGCCGGATTCACGAAGGCTTGCATGGAGTCTAAGAGTAGTGTAAGCCAGCAGACAGCCAATATGTCTGCCAAGCGATCCAGCAACAGCCGGCTGGAGCGTGCATGAGAGCTCCTAAAACTACTCTTGCACGGACAGTGTTATGTTATGCAAATTACCTCATTTGCTGCTAAAAGCTATGCAAATGAGGTAAATTTGCGATCCAGGAAAGACTAACCTGTCTGAGTAAGAGTAGAGTTATCTGCAGAAATGTACTCCGTTGGTAACGTAGTACCGTTCTGCAAATAGCAAAATGGAGCTATGACAGCTCCAAATAAACGATGCATCCAGTTGAGGAAGCATGCCAATGACCAAATATAAAGCCGTTGGTTTTTTTTATCATTTGAAAAATTAATAAAAATCAAAAATTTTTTTCCCTGATCTCCAATGTTTAAGTGTAGCGCAACACCACGCAAACGTGCGGCACTGTAAAAACCATAAAATAAAAAAAGCCTAAAATAAGCATTCTTGTTAAAAATATTATTCTGCCATGCAGGTGAATGGCAGGCTGAAGACAACATGGCCACTGAGTAGTGGTTGCTAAGAGAGATGTAACCAAGCATTAGTAGGCAATCCTATGCAAATGAGGATAAGGATAGTGAATCCCAATTTTCCCTGGCATGTGAGCCATGTCCCTGGAGTGTAAGTGTAGGAGTAGGAGAGTAGTAGAGTAGAACATAGGTGACATCATGAGGGGGTATGTATGAAAGACTGTAAGCTTATTGGAGCAGAGTGGCTTGTGTTTGCTGTGAGTTACTTAGGATTGGAAGAGGCGTGTCTACAGTTGTCCTAGCTAAAACCCAGAAACCGAAGGTGTACGCCATGGATATCACTGAAATTTCTTGCAAATGTGCTTACACTGTGTGCACGCGTGTGCACGCCTGTAAACCTGTCTAAGCCTGTGTGCGCGCATGTGTACCCGTCTAAGCCTGTGTAAGCCTGTCTAAGCCTGTGTGCGTGCGTGTGCACCCGCCTAAGCCTGTGTAAGCCTATGTGCACGTGTGTGCACATGTTTTTGCTTGTTTGCATGGCGCAGCCCCCTGTGGAAACAGAAAGGGAAAAGGAAGGAAAAGAAATAGTAAGAAGTTAACCAAGGTGAGCTAGCAGAGCTGCCAGGTGAAATAAATCAGAATCAGCCAATTACACAGGCAGAACACTAGCCCAGCCCAGCACTTAAAACTCTGCAAACAACATTCCCCCAGCACTTAAAACTCTGCAAACAACATTCCCCCATGTTTTTCTCAGAAACACTGCAACACTGCAGTATACAAAGAGAGTGAAAACTTAAAAAGCTTAACTCAGACAAAAAATGTTAGGGGCTGCCATTGCTATTATAAGGCAACATGTGCAAGATGCTGAGGGTGGTGCCATTGTGAATGCTGCTGAGCAACCCACAGTGAGGAGACGAAGAAGAGTGTACAGACCCAGGGTAACCTACCAGGGGCTACATGAGCTGGAGATAGTGGAGTGCTATAGAGTGGACAGAGACCTCCTGCAGCAAATTATTGAGCTGTGCAGGCCACACCTCACACACAGAACCAACAGAGGGGAACCCATCCCAATGGAAAACAAGGTATGTGTTGGCCTAAGAATACTAGCAACAGGTACCTTCCAGAGACCAACTGGTGATATGATGGGGATTTCACAGGCATCAGCATCCAGGGTACTGCACCAGTTCCTGAATGCTATGTCAGCACATGTCGGTGATCATGTATATTTCCCCAATTCCTGCGAGGCATTGGCCAGCAATATGTGTCTCTTCCAGCAAATAGCGGAATACCCTGAGGTAGTGGGTGCAATTGACTGCACGCACATACACATCAAAGCACCAGCTGGTGAGCGGGGTAGGGTCTACATCAACCGCAAGGGCTTCCCCTCCATCAACTGCCAGGTCGTGTGCGATACCCAGGGCATAATACTGAATGTGTGTGCTGGCTGCCCTGGAAGCTACCACGTTTCCCATATCTGGCATCTGACACAGCTGTACCAGACATTTGCTAATGGGGACATCCCTAACGGTCACCTAGTGGGGGATGCTGGATACACACTGGAGCCGTAGCTGATGACACCCATCAGAAATGAACACACACCTGAACAAGAACTCCGTAATGAGGCACACGCACAAACACAAAATGTAATCGAGCATGTGTTTGGGATGTTCAAGTCACAGTTTCGGTGCCTGGACACATCTGGTGGAGCCTTGCAGTACTCAACAAATACATGTACCCAAATTGTCATGGTATGTGCCATGCTACACAATATGATCCTGCGAAAACAGCTACAGCAGGAATAGCATGGGGCAGGGCCAAACAGCCCCCCACCATTGCCAAGGCCTGCACAGGCACAGAGTGACTCAGAGGAGGAACAAACTGAGCCTGCCCCAGTAGGCAGAAGGAGGCGTGCCCAGTATGCCTTGGCAAAGATGCAATGCATAGCACATACGCTGGCTCAGTAGGAACCCTGGAAATGATAACTCTCTCTGAATCGCACATAAAATAAAATGTCTAACTTGATACTGCCTGTTTTCAAACATGTATAGGGAGTGTACTATGTGCATCCAACATAGGCAGCCCTGCAGCACCACCTGAGGCATGATTACCTTGTTTTAAGCAATATAAAGCAGTGCTAACCAGCTTTTACCACTATTTAGTATATATAAACAAAATTGCCCGCGCTAACTAGCGCAACATTGAGCAATGTTGGGTAAGATCTGGCAAAGTCGAGCAGAGTCAGGTAAACATGCTCATATTTTCTTTACTGTTCCTTAAGCAGTCTGGTCTGCCCAGCATGAAAATAAAAAGCAGTGACAGGGCTCGAATCCAGGATACTGTGCATTATAGTCACAGTACTGAACCACTAAACCATGACAGCATTTCACTGGCACAGACACAGCAGAACAATTGTACACTAATAATGCAATACGTATGCAAATCTAGTGGCTCTAAACTGGGAAAAGAAGTTTTTATTCAACCATCCTAAGTTTGAAAACGTCAAATTCTACAAACGATTCGTGGATGATGTTCTTTTAATATGGCAAGGTACCCTAATAGATTTCAAACAATTTTTGGAATTTTTGGAATCTACTACAACATTTTTGAGATTTACGATGGAAGCTTCCAATAAATGTGTTCATTTTCTTGATGTTTCTTTAATGCTCAATGAACATGGCACAGTTACCTCATCTTTGTTTAGGAAACCCACCTGGACTAATACATTACTTAAATATGATAGTATGCACCCTAGGCATACGTTCCCTGGCATCATCAAAAGCCAGTTCATTTGGTTAACTAGGCTATGTCAAACTGAAGAATCATTGAAGCTAGAAGCTGAAAGATTAGAAACACTTTTTTTGAATAGAGGCTACAATAGTGATCTAATCAAAACCATTAAAGACAGCGTTCTGAGTCCTTTAGTAATAGACACTCAAGTAGCCAAGAAGTCTATTTCAACTAATCTAAAGTTAAAAAACAAAGTCATGAAACTTCCTTACATCACTAAATATACAAGTGATGTGAAATGTTTAGAACACATTATATGTAAGAATTGGAATATACTCATGACTGATACATCAGTAGCTAATTTTATAAAATTGTCAAATCCTAATGGAAATACATTTGTTCTACATCATTCTATACTCATCCTACTTTGAATTTTACTTTTCATTTTAATATTTCTGCTACTTGTTCTACAAAAAATTTAGTGTATTTGGCTACCTGTATTAAATGTACTGCTTTTTACATTGGTCTTACTAAAAGGAAATTATCAGATCGAATTTATGATCATTTATATGAAATTAGGAGATGTTCAGATACTAATGCATACAAAAGCATCAAGATCATGCATTTTGTTTTAGAGTGCTAACTATCCAGGCTTAAACACCTCTGTATCCATCAAACCTATTTTGATTAATAGGAAACGTTGATAAGATGTCTTCAAATGTTATAAAACTATTATTTTAGCTTTTTTATAAATCTGGATATATTATGCTTTAATGCAACTATTTTTAAGATTTTTTATTTTGTACCAATAGTCATATATCTGTATATGTTTTTTATTAAGCTATATACTTATATATTCACATTTACAGGCTTGTAATAATCTCCCATACATCAATTTTAAAATTTAAACTTCAGCCAGATATTAAACTCTTACACCCAGTAGATTTTTTATTCCTTAGTCTATATTTAACTTGCAATATTTTATTAAATTATCAATTATTAAATAAATCATTTATCAATCAATTAATTTCATGACCCAAGTTTAAGAGACCTTATAGAATAAATGTTAGTCCTTTGTACCATCTAAGTAGTTGATAAATTTATTATGTTGCCTATATGCTTTGTATATATTTACAGAATTTTAAATTGGTAGTATTTTTTAATTTAATATATTGATACAGTTCTATATTAACATTATTTTAAACAGTTATAACTACACAATATACTTGATATGAACTTTCATGTATATACACACTTTAGAATGGTTATTCTATATATAGCAAAATTATTAGTAGGTTCTATATATATTTTTAACACATAATATATACTTAATAATTCTGAGCGTTTGATTATTATTTAGTTAGTAAAGCAACTTTGTTTACTAGCGATAGATATTGAAACTTGTGTTCTACAATTTTGCATGGTAATAAAGCCTCAAATATTCCTTGTATTTAGTTTCTGAATGTAATTTTGTTTGAAATGAACAATAATGAATGTGTTATATCGTTATATTTTTTGTTAGAATTGCTTTATTAGACATCAACAACGTTTAGATATGCGGTTTTAGCATGCGCTCAGTTCTAACATTCAGGAAATGCCGCATTAGTTTTATTTTCAGTTTTAGGTTTAAACTATAACATGTTTGATGCTTTATTAATTATATTATATATATATAAGAATTTTTTATATATCATAATTTAACTTGTATAAGAAAAAATAGTTATTATTTTTGATAGTCATGGTTTTATACAATTAGTTTATGCTTTTGAATATATGTTCTTTCATCTATTTATATTATAGAACTGTTAGTGTGTTTTGAACTTGATTTCTTTAAATGCTGATTGAATTAACTAATTAGATTAAGCTTTTAGCTAATTGCTTTGCTATTTAAACTAAGTCAGTGGGAGAAAACGTTATCTGAAGAAGCGTGGTTGTATCCACGTATCAACCCACTTGTTTTGTTAAATAAAAAGTTTATTTTAATATAACGCTATCATTTCTACTGGATTATTTGGCTAAAAAGTGAATCTACAATTTGGTGTATCGTGGAGAGATCAGTTTCTGTTTTCACTTAAATTGTACACTAATGCAAACACAAAGAAATGCTGTATAATGCCCCTAAAGAGGCATATGGGTAACCTCCCCCACAGGCCTATGCAGACAGGGAACAGCAGGCCAGGCGGTGTGATGTGGGTTGGGTAGGCTATGAAGCCGCAATCTATTATACGTGACATTGGACGCTAAGATCTGTAGTACAGTAGTATGCCTCAAGCCAATACGATAGGCAACAGTACAGACTGAAATGGTGTACCTTTTCATAGCAGTGCAGGCCTAGCAAATGTGTATAAGTGTCAGGTGAACCCCTCATCCTATGTACACCCACAGTAACAATCAGGTGTGCCCCCGGGTATAAATGTACAAAGAATAGCTGTCCCCCCTGTATGTAGAAATGTTGATAAGTCTATGCAAAGTGTCTCATGGAAGCCCTGCAGGCACAGCATGATCCCTGTTGATTTATGACACAAAGGTGAGCCCTGCTGTAAAAATACAACTTGATTTTGCATGCACATATAGTATAAATGTCTATACCGGGCATGCTCACACACTTCAACAAATGTAGTGGATTTCCTTCAGCATAACACTGAAAGGTCATACTGGGCATGCTCACACACTTAAATAAACAAAGCAAATGTCAGGCAACAACATACTGAAAGGTCATACTGGGCATGCTCACACACACAGACTAAATATGGAGGTGATAATAAGGGATCTATGGACAAATGTGGATAGTCATCTCTTCTTCCAGAAACACATTCACAAAGTGGTCAGAAAATCATGCTATGTGTTTCCACAAACTGCCAAGGTCTTAGCAGGTAGGTCAAAGGAGGTTACCTCTACTCATCAGTCATTAGACACGTCAGAGAGTACCACAACACACTTGCGATGAATCTGACTAGGCACCTTCAGGAGCTGGAAAGACCACTGAAGTACCTCAACAAGAGGATTACTGGCCTCAAACAGTTGCCCCATGCAACATGACTGAATTTAACTCAATCTGTACTCTGTTGCATACTGTCTACTCAGGAGATCTTTGCCCAACAGACAGGTCCATGTCATGGCAACACTCAGATGTACTCTGAGTTACAGCTCAATGCCACTAAATATACAGACCCAACTGATATTGCCAACATACTGGCAGATGGGATCAGTGTTAACTTTACTCCCCTCTCACCCATGAAACAGCACATCTCTATAATGGAAGACTGCAAAGTTGCTGTCATTACGGCTGCACAGGTAAAAAACACTCTCCAAAGCCAGTATCAAGCAGCCATGGGACCAGATAACTTCCCAGGCTGTGTTCTACACAAACTACAGAATGAACAGGCACCACACTGATGTACCATGTTCAGTCATAGCCTCACCTCATGCTTTGTGCCTGCTGAATGGTGCACAGTGACAGTTATCCCACTACACAAGGGTGGAGACACCACAAACCCCAGGAACTAGCACCCCATTAGCTTGATGAGCCTGCTCTTCAAGGCCATGGAATGTATCATCATACAACTTATAAAACAATACATTGATAATCCCCAAACCCTGGACCACAACCATGTTTGGTTTGTAAAATGCAGATGATGTCTCCTAAACCTGATAGATGACATTGAAGCAGTCACCAGAACTGTAGACAAGGGTAACATGGTTCACACAGCCTATGTAGATCTTGCCATGGCTTACAACACCACCCCACACTCTAGAATTATAGATAAACCCACTAAACTAGGTATAAATTGCTATGTCACAAGATGGGTTGCCAACTGGCTTACCGACAGAAAACACACTGTGAAAGTAGCAGACTCCAAGTATGACTTTGGACCAGTGACAAGTGCAGTACCACAGGGTCCAGTCCTGACTCTTGTCCTGTTTTGTATCTACTTCCCTGAAGTAAACCTTAACATGGAAGGTCTGTGGCTAATGAAGTTTCCAGATGACTGCAAACAGGAGCTATAATTGTAAATACTAAAGATGTGGACATCCTACAAAAGGGCCGCACTGAGACAGATGGCTGTTGTCAAAGCCATGGGCTCAAGCTCAATGCCAAAAAGTGCATTGTCATCCCCTTTGTTAAAAACTCTGTAGCCATCAAGTACAACATAGGCGGTAGTATACTTAATACTGAAAGTGTGACAAGAGACCTTGGGTCACAGGTGGACAGTGGGTACACCTGTGATAATGACATCCCCACAGTAGTCGGGAAATCCTCCTATGTGGCACACCTCATCACAAAAGGTGTCTCATGCAGGATAGAAGAGGACATTGTTCCCCTCTACTCATCACTCACTAGAACCATAATAGAGTACAATGCCCCTTTTGCTATGTACCTCACAAGATTGCTACAACAACTAGAAAGCCTGCAGCAATACCTCACAAAGAGCATTAGCGGCCTGAAACACATGCCATACACAGACCATCTCAAAATGCTCCAGCCGTACTCCCTTGCATATCACCTACTCAGAGGTGATCTCTGCCTAACATACAAAGCTATGTCAAACACAGAGCTGTTGGACATGCTCCACATTAAACACTCACAGTCCCTCTGATCTTCAGACCCAAAACTACGAGTGAAATACAAAAGGAAGGGGTGTATCCATTTACCTTATGGATACCCACACCTTCAGGTTAGTGGCACAGCATGAGGCCTTGGAGACCATGCAAGTGCAACTAACATTGGGCAAAGCTGCTTATCAGATTGTAGCCTGCTACATATCACCTATCTTGTCTCAGGAACCTCACTCAGTATTCCTATGAACAGTGGAAAATGTAAAGTTCCTATCAAACACCATTATATGAGGAGATTACAACTACCCAAACATTGAGTGGGAGAATTACTCGTGTACAATGTCCTTTGCCCAATGTTTCCTAGAGTTTAAAAACTCTAACACCCTGGAACAGCTGGTCACCACACCCACTAGAGGTGACAACATACTGGACCTGATCATCACCAACATGGGGTCCCAGTGTTCCACAACAGAGATAAACCCCTTGCTGGTAATATCAGATCATAAAGTAATCACACTGGACATCCACATCCCCCCCAGTCAATGAAACCACTGTGAAGACATTTTCAAAAGCAAACTGCACACTTCCCAAGACCAAAGTGGAAAGTTCCAAAGCCCCCCTTGCTATAGGATAATGCTATACAATCTGCCAAATCATTTACAAGTGCATCCTATGAGCATCTACAGGGATGCATGGATCGAGACATCCCAAATAAAACCAAAATGCACTCCTCCAAAAATAAGAAGCCAATCTGGTGGTTGTCACCCATAAATAAGCTAGACAACAGAAGGAGGAAACAAACACATGATAGAGCAAACTTCACAAAAGGAAAGGCATCACTGATCATTATTAGGAAGAAACAATGATCACTCATAAAATAATCCAAGGCCAGTTTCTAAAGACAAATTGCCAAGGAATGTAAGAATAACAACCACAAAGCCTTCATTAGCTATACCAAACATGTAGGTGGCAACTTCCAAATATGCTGTCAGCTACTGAAAAATGGCAAGAAATACACTGAACCAACTTACATTGCCCACATCCTGGGGACAAGTTCAGTGCAAACTCCCCCCATCATCCCCAAAAGAGCCTGTGTCCATTCCAGAAGAATGCAGAGCCCCAGACTTCATGGACATGCAGGTAAAGACAGCCCTCTCCAAAGCTAAGAACACAGCATCAATGGGACTGGATGGTGTCCCAGGCTGCATCTACCAGCCCCAAAAAAAGGAACCAACTACACCTCACATTCACTGTCCAGACTGCTACCACAGGCTATGTACCCAAAGAATGGCATACACCAACAGTCATCCAGCTCCACAAAGGGGGTGCCACAACAGAACCTGGAAACCATTGCCCTATAGGTCTACTCAGCCTGGTCTGCAAAGCTATGGAGCAAATTATCATGGAACCCATAAACAGAGACATTGGGGACCTCCAGACACTGGACTCTACCTAACTTGGTCTTGTCAAAGGCATATCCTGCCTCCTAAATCTAGTTGACTTATTTGAAGCAGTTACCAAGGACGTAGATGGAGGTGAAAGTAGTGCACACAGCTCACCTGGACCTCACTAAGGACTTTCTACACCATTCCCCACTCTGTCATCATGGACAAGCTTACCAGCTTGAACATTAATAGCTATGTCACAGGATGTGTGGCCAAGTGGCTCACAGATCAAACACACATGTTCAGAGTTGCGGTTGCCATGTCAAACTCTAAACCAGTCACAAATGGCATCCCACAGGTCTTGGTCCTGGGACCCCACCTGCTCAGTAGATACTGTTCAGAGGTACAGGCAAGCATGGGAGGAGTATGGCTGAACAGGTTTGCAGATGACTGCTAACTGTAGTCCATAATCGACTCTACGGCTGACACAGACATCTTCCAGAAGGGTCTTACAGAGACAGATACCTGGTGTCAAAGCAATGCCCTCAAGCAGAATGCCAAAGAATGCATAGTCATCTCCTTTGGATAAAACAAAGTGCACACAAATTGCCACATAGGTGATAATCCAGTATGTACGGAGAAAGTCATTATGGCCCTGGGGACACAGGTAGATAGTAAACTCTCCTTTGATGATCACATGGCCAAAGTGTTTAGACATTCCTTCTATGTAGCCCACCTAATGTCACCTAATGTAACCCACTTTGTCTAGTCTGATGATGCCACCATCCTACAAATATACCTGTGAAAAGGAGAACTCAGAGTAATGTGTATAGTGCATTGTGTAAATGCGTACGCCTGTAGTATCATAAAGTAGTTAAGTAGGGGTTTGAATCCTGCACTTGACAAGTGTGTGTTTGTGTGTGATCTCCTTGGAGAGGAGCAACCCTTTTGGAGACTACTAAAACACCTTAAAATTGGTTTACTCATCTTTGTCAAGTCTGATGATGTCACCATGCGACAAATATACCTGTGGAAACACCAGCTCCCAGTAATGTGTATAGCACGTCATGTTAATGTGTACTCCTCTAGTATCATAAAGTAGTTAGGTTGGGGTTTGAATCCTGCATTTGACAACTGTGTGTGTGTGTGTGTGATCTACTTGGAGAAGAACAACCTTTTTGGAGAGTAGTAAAACACCTTAAAAGTGGTATACTTATCTTTGTCAAGTCCAATGATGTCACCATCCTATAAATATACCTGTGGAAAGGAAAACTTTTAGGAATGTGTATAGCACATTGTGTTAAATGTATACTGCTCTATTATCATAAAGTAGTTAGGTAGGGGTTTGAATCCTGTGTGTGCTCTATGTGTGTGACACTGTTGGTCAATGTGTTGTGGGTTTTGCTTTTACTACTGTATGACATATCAGTATGACAACAGTATGTGCATTGCACATGTCAGGTAGCTGTGTGGCAAATACATATATGTACATGTGACCTCAATTATTTCATAGGTGGGAACCCTGCTTTCTCCATGAACACATCTGCCACCTTTGCCAGAGTGTGCTGCCGCTTTCCAGACCTTAGGTCACATCTGTATGCTTGTGACAAGCCCAGCCACTGCAGTGATCCCTGGCCTAGGTTATCCGTGTCACACACACTCATTACGGTTTCTATTGAATAGTGTGAGTGAGGGTTTATGGCTGAGGTATATTTCAGACCTGTTCAAATGCAGCAAAGTCTGCCAATTATGGCTATTCATTATAGGTGTACAACAACCTTTGTGGATATGCATGCAGACCCCTTATTGCTTATGTGATCCACCAAGGGATTTCAAAATACCTTTGGAAATGTGATTACCAAAGGAGAGATGACATAACACTTGGCTGCATGTACACATCGGTACCTGTTCAACATGTTGGTGACTACTACCTGTGTGGTACTGTGGGGATACTATGTTATGTAAAGGTGGATGACTATGCTTTAGTTGGCTTATAGCTTTACTGCATGGGTTTGACAACAGGTATCTGTCTGTATGATACCCTTGTGGAGTATGTGTGTGTCATCTGGAGAATGCATTATAGGCCACAGTATGCATTTCCAGATGTGGACGGACATATCCCTACTGTGATTGCTTGTACCTAAGAGAGCTATATGCCAAACAGGAGTGGTCTCAGGAATGGGTGCAGGTGAATACCACTGGTTACTGGCATAATATAGTACCTGAAGGATCCAAATGTTACTGTGTGTCCTACATCTATGTGTCAATTGTCAAGACATCCTCTAACGGTTGTTTATGGTCAGGCTGTTGAGGTTATGTATACTACCAGAATGCAAAACAATGACAGATAGTAACAGTATCACCCACAGCACAGTGTCAAACCATGTCATACACACATGTGTAATCAAGTTCCAAACTGTGTGTAGTACAGTGCATACTGGCCACCAATAGAAACTGTGGAGTGTTACTGTGTAATACAGGGCATGTCACCCTGCCCATGTGTCCACTATGCACATACATGCAGACAGTGCACCTCCACCATGTTCACAAATGTACACCTGCACATCTGTGCTACACACATCCCACACATACTGTCCACTCTCTAACACATGCTGCCAATACTACACACATCAGCCAAGTGGCACGTGGGCGGGCAATACACTATTGGAACTAACACTGGTGTAAACAAATCTACATTGACAATCATAGCTTTAATGCATCATGCCTGCTCAGCTACACCTTCAAGGATATCATTACACTTTACTGCTGACAACATGCTAACATTGCTATACTGCTATAAAGTCATCCTGTGCATCAGCACCATGGTATCCTGTTCCTGCATCAATGTTACAGATGACAGGATGTGGCACAGGTTTCATTATATGCACAGGGTGTGTTGTTGGTTTGCCAGAGGCCTACATTGAGCCATACAATCAAAGTGTGTGTGTGTGTGTGTGTGTGTGTGTGTGTGTGTGTGTGTGTGTGTGTGTGTGTGTGTGAGGCCAAGAGTACTGCTATGGGCCAATGTTGATGTAATGTGTGCAGGTATGTGTTAGCCCTAGGTGTCTGGTTTATGTGTGTGTGTCTGCATGCACACAGTTCCACCATGTGGCTGCCATATAAGGGGATTTGTGGGACAGCCACAGACTGTACCTGCTAGGCTTTATAGATCACCATCTCTGGCCAGGGATACGGTACCTGTGCCTGGCAGGTGTGCTACTGACAGTATCAGGTACTAAGGCAGACTGGGAACTATCCTCAGAGGTGGACAGATGTACACTGGACCCAGGTACCTGTTGGGACTGTCCAGAGCCATGTGCACGTGTTCTTCTAGGACGGTCTATGGACAGCCCACACACAACATTGCTGGGGCTGGTACTGGCACTACGGGAGCGGCTGTGACTTGAGGGATGTCCGTGGTGACTGCCAGCTGCTGATGTTGCTGGCATACATCCACGTTGACGTCTCAACCATCCCGCACTGTCCTGACACATGAACATGACATTGCAGAGGACATCTAATGTCTCACCCCAATGTCTATCAGTGACCTCAGTGTAATTATGGATGGCACCTGCTAGGTCATGGATACTGTCAATTACAGTGGTGTTATGTGCCCTCTGTGCCCTTAGTCCCAGTCTGGTGTACCGTTCCATATGTGCCTGTGCCTTCATGACAGCCTGGAACATGCGTGAGGTTGTAAGACCTGTGGCACATCTGCCAGGGGCTTGATGAGCAGAAGTGCTCCGACGAGAACCCCTGGACATCTGCCTATGTGGTACTGTTCCAGACATCTGAGTATGGCTGCTGTGTCGGGATGCATGTGTCATAGATACCACACTGTCCTGACCATTGCCGACTGTACACTGTCCCTCATCTAAGGGCTTTGGTGATGGATTTATTGGCAGTATGACTGTGTACATGGATGAGGTGGACACTTGTGTACTGTCGATTGGTGGCCCAATGACAGACCCTGGCAAACATGCCTGTGCTTCAACACACCTATCCTCATTATCACTATTTGGCTCAGTGACATCAGGTTCCCTGCTGCAGTGAACCAGCCCAACCTCAGCATCTGTGAGAGGAAGACAGGAAACATACTTTACGACCTGCACATGATGTCGGAACACATGCACACATGGACACATGCACACATGAACACATGCACACATGCACACATGAACACATGAACACAATAACACATGCAGTGCGAGTGTAGACAGCCCTTGCTAATAACAGTATACATGGCTCTGATGCATGTGTGTTGTTGTTTAGTGATTGGCCTCACCCTGGAATGCAATGTGTACATGGACACAACATTGCTGTGCAAGTATTAAAAGCTCTGCAATATCCTGTGCACCATCACTCACAGGTATACATACCATGGCTGGATGTGTATCTGTGTGTCACATAGATATCCATTTCTGATAAGAGCATCTGTGTCTTTAGCAGATAATTGTGGACACATGTTTAGCACATGCATGCTATGTATACATACAGGATAAGTGGTGCATGTATACCTGATGGAATACCATTGCTCAACATAGCCATTGTACAGTGGTTATGGTGAGTGTAGGACATATTGTGGACATGCCAGTGCCAGCCATGACATGGCATGTTACAACACAACTGCAACATTAAACATCACACATACCCAATGTGTGTCATGTGACCTATACACTCAATAGCATTACAAGACATATATGTGTCAATTTGTACAAATGGTGATTGCTATGCATATTGTGTATAGGTGTATATGTTTGCACACACACAACATTGAGGTGCATAGCAACTAATGCTATGTGTAGTATTGTGGTTACTGTAATTGGATGGGGTGTAGTACCATGAGCCATCATCATGCAGCATCATGTGGTCACTCAAGGCTACTAATGTGTGCCAGACCAGCACCTAGCATGCTGCATCTGAACTGCAGTACCATGGCTACATTCACCATTTCACAGCCAGTTGTTACATGGGTTTGTAAGGTACCCAGTAGGGAGCATTGCCTAGCATGAATGTGTTATGTGTTGAAGAGTGTCGCACAGCCCCATGATAGGCCTCTACCCCTCAGGTATATTATGTGTGCTGTGTGGATGACATTTGGGATACTGGAGTGTGACCTTACAGCGGGTGTCTGAATATGCCATGTGTAACATATTAACGTGTACTGCGTATGACAAAGTTGTGTATGTTGTGTGCATGTGTATCGATTCTGCCTATCCAATGTCCACTACAGTGTTGTCACAATTGTGTGGGATGCTCTGTGTATTGCATGTGTTTGAGGCAGCTACTCACATTACTGGGATGTGTAGAGTCTCACAGCAAACATGCACAGCATGCATTATGCGTAGGTGTGTTACGTGTACATGGCCTACACCTCACCTATGACATGCGCATTTAATTTGCAATATTAAATGTAGAACACACTTACCAGCATGGGTCTGCTGCCTTGCTGTCACACCAGAGGGACCTACAAGGATATGAGACAGTTTGTCAGTGGCAACAACTGTGGCATTGCTACTGTGGGTTTGCAATCTTACAGTAGTACAACGGTTGACAGTCACAGGCCTACAGATTATGTTCTATATTATCAGTATTGCACAACACCAGGCTCCACATCTTCTAACTACACAGTACACATCTCACACATGCATGATCTACCAATAGAGGTAACAGTAGTCTACAGATATGCCATGTTACCTGCATGCTGTGTGTCAACTCGCTGGGTGGCTCCGGCCTCCATGATGATACATGTTTGCTGTTGTTGTTGTTGACCAGGAGCCATCAGGCTCAGGAGCAGCTACTCCACTCTGGTGAGGGGGGGGGGATGGATGGCTACCCCACCACCTGTGGCAAGTTGTTGCCTACAGACATCAGACGCATGCTGCTGGACATGTCTAAGTAAATCACTGCAGTGATGGCGTACCTGCTCATATGTCCGGTTATGCATGCCTATGTCATTTACCCTACAGACAACATCTTGCCACAGTGAAGTCTGCTCATGCTGGTCCTGGCTGGTTCTTGAGAACAGCAGGGTGTAGTGCTGAACCAAGTGGTTGTTATTTGTTCATCCTCTGCTAGGCTATAGGTAGGATTGCGATGGTGGGCCATGACCCTGGAAGACAATGAAACAATATGTGTGAGCAAGTCATGTGGCACACTTAACATTCTAAAGTACAGATATCACTGAACTGCTATATATAGCAACCTATTGGCTGTCAGAGGATACACACTTTCAATACCACATATCAGTGCTCAAACGACAACTGCCTGAGAGTGCCTGGCACACTCTATATATCAAACCATGTTCTGCACAGCAAAAAAGAGAAACCAGTATGTAAGACTATACAACACTACATGGCACACTGTATGTGACACAATGCACCACCTAGCCACAGGAGGTATATATCGAGCTAATGCATAAAGAAATATGTCATCCATTGCAATGATTGTAAAGTCCAGTTACAGTATTACCAGTATACCACACTAGTTGTTGATGGCAAACCCCTGCCTAACATATGTGCACATTCATTAATATAGGTGGCATACTGCTGTACTAGACTATACATGTTGCTAGATATGCACTTATATCCTGTAACACACATATGACCGAGGGCATGTTACAAGCATACTCACACACACATCAGACATACATACAAGACACAAAGGTATGGCAACACAGCTTTATCTGTGTACCATACAGTACTGTGTGTCAGTACTTACAAAACCTTATGCCTGAGGTATGTAATCTGTGAGGACTACAGGGAACACACAAAGCAGTGGTTCCAAGCAATGTGGATATACACCATACTGTGCTGTTTAGGCCTACAGCTTCAAGTAGTACTACAGTTCATACGGGATTTGGATTCACCAGCAGTATTAATCAATAAGCATACATGTACTGTTTTAGCCTACAATGGCACACCCCAGTCGACACCAAGGGACTATGTCAGACTGTATGCCATACTGCTTTTTCTGCCTAGCAATAGCATACACATCTTTTGCTGGGATCAGAGCTAGGACACAAAATAACATGACAGAAACAGTTTCCCACTAAGCTATCACACATATACAGAACTTCGACACATTCACCAACACATTCACCATCACACTCAGTCAACCTCACATAGCAATTATTGCAACAAGTACATGTGGGTGTGTATTGGTTCATAGGTAGGTAATAGACTATTGGCCCTAGGGCCTATAGATGCCTAGCCATATGCTACCCTGGCCTTTGACACACATGTAATTTAATTTCACATGCCTCTGTCAAGCAGAGCCACAGAGGTGATTCCCGGGATGTATTTCCTATCTCCCATCCAATCATCAGGATTATTCATGATGACTGCTAATGAGGAGCTTGGTTTGCTATTGATAGGTGGTTTGTTCCAGAGTATGGGATGTCTCTGAGATAGGAATCTATCCCTCCAGCATGTTCTGTTTATTGAGGTGACAAGGTTTAGGTCCCTAGAATATGTAGCTCGTAGGGATTGAGATCTGTTTACGTGGAGCATGTCCAACAGCTCTGGGTTTGACATAGCTTTCTATGTTAAGCAGAGGTCACCTCTGGGTAGGCGGTATGTGACACAGTCTAGCTGTGGTTTTGTGGGACGGTCTGCATAGGGCATCTGTTTGAGTCCAGTATTACTCTTTGTGTTGTATGTCTGTGGCCTTTCCAGTTGCTATGGATGTCTTGTGAGGTATATACCAAATGGGGCATTGTACTCTATAATGGGTTTTATGAGTGATGAGTAGAAGGAAACACTGACCTATATTTCCTTGGATGACACACCTTTTGTGATGAGGTGTGCCACATAGACAGATTACATGACTAGTGTGGCACTGTGATTATCACAGGGGAGACTACTGTCCACCTGTGTCCCATGGTCACTTATCACGCTTTCAGTGTTAAGTAGACTACCACCTATGTGGTAGTTCATGGGTACAGATTTTTTGTCAGAAGGGATGCCAATGTAGTTTCAACATTGAGCTTGAGTCCATGGCTTTGTCACCAGGCATCTGTCGCAGTAAATATGACCATGTCTCTCTCTCTCTCTCTCATATATATATATATATATATATATATATATATATATATATATATATATATATATATATATATATATATATATACATATATATATATATATATATACACACATACATATAAACATCCATTGGTGTACATATAGATATACATATAGGCAGATATACAGTCAACCTTTCATGGTGGGAATATCAATTATGCAAAGGTTGTGAGGTATACAGTTATGTAATAATATTGCACAGTCTTGTGCGGAATGCATTGAAGGTGCTCTCAGCCCATGTAGCTTTAGCAGGCCTCACTGGCTGTAACACTGCAAACCTGACTAATCATACCCACAGTGTTTAACCACCACATGTCATATACCAGCACTGTATGCTGTCTTGTTTGCCACACACTACAACCTACATAGAAATATGCACATAACACCCTTCACCAACATATATATGTCCACCCTTCACAAACAGTTGCAGTATGTCCCTTGCTCTATGCACATGTACAGATGCTAATATATCTGACACAGAAAGATCTCTCCGTATGTGTGTGCCATACACACACAAGGTCCACACTGTTGTAAGTCTGTGGACCTCACGGCTGACCTGTTGGGCCTTGCTGCAACATGAACAGGTGTCACATGTGAGCACACAGTAATATTAGAGGGTGTATATATAGCTGCAAATTCTAGATTAGCATACTAGCCTGGTACAGCAGTTGCCAATGCTAAGCTACACGTTAATATGTCTATCATGCATTTGTTACTCTGTCACACCCATGTTTATATAGCTGTATGTGCTACTCCCCCAAACCGCCATTGTACACACTACTGTACAGAACACAGATAACATGGATCAGATGTTTGACATTTAATGCTGAGCTACATATGTCACAGTTATATCCCACTGCATACAGCTACACACTGATTTGTCCATGGCAGTAGTTATGCAGGGCATCTGTGCATGATACGTACTGCTGTCACATATGGATGATTCAAAGTATGTAGAGTATTCTTCAAAAACATCTACTACATGCCAGTAAATACATATCTGTTACATACCTTTCCTTTGTATGTGTTTGTATTTTTCAGTTCTGTGTGTCTTTTTTTTTTTTTTTTTTCTGTTGCTGTTGATGTTGATGTAGATGTCGGTGTCTGTCTGTCTGTCATTCTGTCTGTCTGTCTGTCTCTCCGTAACAGCAATGGAATGATTGCATGTGTGGACAGCAAGTACAGCTTGCTTTTATAGGTATCTGCACTTCTGCATGTGATGGCCTCTGCACCAATTGGTGGCCACCATTTGGTAATTGCATGCAGCCTACTGTGTGGTGATTGTAGTACTCACTGTCATAGCAACCCAATGCTATAAATTGCTAAGTCATGTAGGCGTAGACCTTTCAGCTTTCCAAAGTGGGGCCCATGCTTGTTTACTGTGGACACTGTTGTGTAAGTCAGAAGGTTGGTATACTTTTTATATCTGAAGCTAGGAGTGTAGCCAGTGATTTGAATATTGTACTCAGATCTGAATGTTGCCACTTCCAGTACACAGTTGTCAGTGTAGAATTGTACTCACCCCTACAAATGCTAACACAAGATACATGGGAGTATGTAGTTTATTTTCTACTTATACAATTAGCTGCCATACATAAGTAGTTATTGAGATGTATTCATTTGGCACATGAACTGTTTGTGAACTGCTATACTGTGAATATTAATGTACTCACTTCTGCAGTTTCTGCTTTTTTATTTTTGACATTAGCACAGGATGCTCAGGAAAACTGGACAATTCCAGTACTGAGTATGCCTACCTACATCCTTGGTGGACCCTGACCCTGTCCTGCTATGATACTGTGTGGGGGTTGTAAGGTGCTGCTGTAACATTATTTACTGCTAGAATGGCTGGTTCTGTTATCACAGTTATGTAATGCAATTCCACAACAACTGCTGGTAAAGTTCCATTGAACAGGTTTTGTGTTATGGCATTCCTATCTTTCCTTTACATTCACTCATTCTGATGCATGATATATCTATTTCAGCAACAACCTGCTGTATATCTACTGTGGCTTACTGGTACTTCATGCAGTCTAGTGTGTCCAAGGTCCGGGGTTCGAGACCGATAGAGGTGTTTTATTTTGCTGCTGAGTAGAACAAGGGCCCTCACATGCAGGGTGACTAAGGCACTTTTAAGCAGTTGTGTGTGGGTTTGCACAAAGCTTAGCAATACTTAGCCAAACGCACACAAGAGCACACTCACGCAAACCCGCTATCTACTGCTTAAAAGTGCTTACTCCCACTAACCCTCACACTCATTTCTTTGAAAGAAAAGAAAATGGGGAGATAGGAAAGTGGTGAAAAAGGGGCACAAAAAGGGAAAGACAGTAGTGAAAACAGCTCGGGATGTGCAGGACGGGTGTAGGGAAGGTCCATAGTTGCCCATTTCTTTAACAGCAACAGCTGTGCATATGCTAGAAATTTGGAGGGAAATATGAAACCTTCCACCCTGAGAGAGGGGTGAGTACAACAAAGTATGTTGTACTGCCAATTAAATATCAGTTTGTGTCCAGCGGACATGTGTGCAAAATGGGCAGCTATGTTAGGGGCGTAATTTATTTTTGGGAGCAGATTGCCCTTTTTTTTCAGGTGAGAGTGGATTGTGGGGTAGAGAAAGTGGATATATTTGGGGAGGTAGGTTGGGGAGGTAAACAGACAAGACAAACAAGATGCATACAGGGGCGGAATATGACACATGTGGTGGGTGAACACCATTGATGGGAAAGGATGTTTGGAAATCGCAAGCTCATGAGCCCACAGATGGCAACAGTGGAACTGAGATCCCCACCCATGGGCAGTCATCACCGCACCTTCACAGCCCAGAGAGTGGCTGTACTGGGGGCTGTGTAGGAGGGGTAGGCTTACCCATGAGTCATGCCACACGTGCCTCAAGCTGGCGTAGAGGATCAGTGACTGAACGCTCGATCTCCCTATGCACCACAGCCTGGTCCGTTCGGATGGTGATAGGTGGCCCTCCTCCGCCCACGCTTGCATGGGGGGGATGAGCCCCATCCCCTGCAGTGCTTCAACCTGAAGGTGGCACAGGACCAATGGAGGAGGAGGTCCCGGGCTGGGCACCAGACCTGCTGGTGCCAGATGCCATCGCCAGCTGAGGTGGGACAGGTGGGTCTGCTGGGACCGGCCTTCCCATACGTTCTATGTTTAGGAGGATTTAATGACAATATGGGTTAGTAACAGCCAACAGCATTCCAAATTAGTTGTAACAGCATGCAGTAGTATTCCCATTAACCCAACACACACGAATTCCAACAATTGAACAGCAAGCATAACACATGCATATTTAGAACAACAGTGGACATTCCAACAGCATGCAGGATTGATTGGTGACAACAGGCCACCAAGATTGTGGTATTTGAACAGAGCACATGCATCAAAGTAAATGCAGATATTTATAAACCAATAGGACATATGTCCCAACAAATGTTTTGAGATTAGACATACCTATTGAGGTGTGGAATTGCATTGTTTATGCACATACAGTAGGGTGTAAAAAGATACCTCCATTAACAACTTATATGTACTTATAGTTTACGCTACATTCCTATTGACTGCAGGTATATATCCCCTACATGTATTATTACACTAGGCAATCTCCGTTAAATTGTGAAATGGGTTTTGCTAGTTCTTTATATACCTGACCTGTATCTGAAATACAAACTGTCCAGGATGCAGATGTTACTGCTACATATTTATATATTTTATTTATATTTATATATCTACATATCTGGATGTGTTCAGGTGACATTATCAGTTATATTTTAACAGCCACCTACATTTCTAGCAGCACACTGACATTTCTGGGGAACACAATAACAAGCTACTCATGTGCCAGATTAACCTATACATGCCAGCCATTAACCAACAGTTAAGGACTGTATATATGCTTAACAGCTAATGGCACTCCCTTCATCCACTTTATATGGGCCTACCCAAGTGTGGGTTGACAGCGCTTAATACAACAGTACTATTTCTATAATGCAACAGTTGTTTTTCTGGTGAACTTGTTAAAATAGTCTCCCAATTTTGGAATTATTTATGCTCATTGAATAATGTTAAAACTTGGCTAAATGCTGATTTAAAGTTTTCATACTGCAGGGGCAAAAGTATCAAAGATATGTTGGTAAAAAGCAGATTTAATTTTCCAAGTGAAACTTTACAGCATAACCCTGCAAGCAGAGGTACTATGAAATGTGGCAAATGTAAAGCATGCAAATTTATAGTTCCTTTTTTTGAACATATTAATAATATGGCTTTTCAAGTAAAACAATCTTTTTATTGTTATACAGAAAGAGTAATCTACGCCTTATGTTGTTCATGTCAAAAGTTCTATATTGGAGAGACAAAAAGAGCCTTTAAAGTAAGGCTCTTAGAACATGTTAGAGATATTGTGAACAAAAAAGTAGAAAGTCCTGTAGCAACACATTTTTTACAGTGTCATAACAGCAATCCTGATGATTTATGTGCAACAATTTTGGAACAAATACCTATTTATAAGTATAATAGCTCAAATATAAAACATCTGTTGCAACAGAAAGAAGCAATTTTTATTTTGAATTTTAAAACGCTATTTCCTGAAGGTCTTAATGAAGATTTTAATTGGAGAATGCTTGTTAATTGAATAATTATGTTTTTACCATTCATTATATTAATTGATTCAATTAGTGATTATGTATATATATGTGAATAGAGTTTTAGTTTTTTGTACTCCTTGAAGGCTCAGGCCGAGACGTCAGAGGAAAATCTATTTTGGAATAAACTGTTCTTCAGAGGATCTTTCTGTTGTTTTTTCTGCTTGGTGTGTTCCTGGTTGTTTTATAGATGTCTACGGATCCTCAACTACAACTACCACGAATATTTCGTGAAACCATGGATGGCAGCCAGTTATCTCTGGATAATTTTCTCACCAATTCAACTGAGAGAGGTGAGCGTCTGCCTTCAACTAGAAATTCAAATGAAAAAAATCTACCCATTTGGGAGCAATGGGAACATGATCGTAAAAAACGTTTCCCTAATCCGTTTTCTACTGTGGGTAAGAAACTTCCTTTGCCATCAAATGCTGAACACAAATTATTATTTGAAAGTTTAGAAAAGAAAATGTGGAAGGAAACATCTACGTTTTTTAATATTTGTGGACTGCAAAGATACATTGACACAGAAACCACTCCAAGAGGTTTAAGGGTGTACAAAGATCCTACAACACCCTTTGATTTAACTATAGAAACTGATGTTTCCTTTCATAAACGATGGGTTGCCTTGGCCAATTGTGTCACAGAATGGCTCCACATCTTGGTGGAGCGGGACCAACTTAAACAAACTGAACTGTGTACAGATATAAAGAAAATTTGTCAAGATATCTCAAAATGTGTTCCTGCTTCCACCTTAAATGACTTTTTAGTTCAAACTCAAGACAAGCTAAAAGAGTTTGAACTTAATTTGATAGAACGCAAGAAAGGCAAACTTGTTAGGGACTTGCGTGATTACGAGATGAACAAGGCTTTCATCTCGAGAGCCTATCGAAACAAGGAACGTAAACGGGTGAGATTCCAAGCTGATTCTAGTCATCAACGTCATCTAAACTCATCAGCTTCTGCCTCTGAAGGGGGATTTACCTCGGGAGAAGAAGAATTTGAAGATTCAGAATTTCCCGGTTTACCGACCGCTCAGCAACCAGCAGGTTTTCGACAGACTTTTCGTAATGACACGTTCCAATCATCCAGAAACCCACAAGGACAAAAGCATGCGGAATTTGCCCAATATACAGCATATGAACAAAATGGACGGGGTGGCCACAAGAGAGGCAAATGGTAACCCAGTTCATACTTATCATAGTGACTATGTCGTTAATTTATCTAAATATTCATTTAATGATAAGGAAATTTCAGTTCTAAATCTTGGTTTAAAATTCATCCCCACGGTGGTACCAGGGTTACATGATTTGAAAACTGATGTATATAAATTTGGTAGAAAACTTCATCTTAAACATTTTTTTAGTCAAAATGTTAGCCAAGTTCAGGGTAATTCAGACAGCAGTTCTAGTGTATCGTCAGACAGCTTCTTTTCATGTACATCTGATGAGCCAGTCAATGCCTACTTTAAGTTAGATACTGAGAATATACCTTCTAGCAGTCATTTTACACCTTATATTTTACATAATGAAGTTTCTAATTTTGTGAAAATGGTCAATCATACTATTGACATAACATATAATTCGTTTATACTTAACAAAAGTAATATCAAATATAATATGACGTTTGAAGAATGGCAGACTTTATGTTTACTTAGTAAAAGGAATGACATAGTTTTTAAGCCTGCCGACAAAGGCAACAAGTTGGTAGTTCTCGATCCGAAGGATTATTTTCACATGTGTATGGAACATCTTCATGATGTTAATACATATGAAAAAACACATATGGAGAGTTATCATGTTGCTGTTATGGAATATAAAGCTTTGATATCTAAAGGCTTAAGATTAGGTTACTTTGTTACTAGTGATGTCAAAAACAAATTTCAAGTGGATGAATGTGATATGGCCTACTTTTATTGTCTGCCAAAAATACACAAAAATTTATTGAAACCATCTGGCAGACCCATTGTTTCGGGTCGCAGATATTTTCTGCATAACTTGGGCATATTTTTACATCATTATTTTTCTCCTTATGTAATGGCACTACCCTCTTTTTTGGTAGACGTTTTTGATTTTTTAGATAAGATAAAAAATGTAAAATGGAATCCAAATATGTATTGGGTAACCATTGATGTAAAGAGTTTATATACAAGTATTGGCCATAAGTTTGGTATAGAAGCTGTCAGATTTTTCCTAGGTAACTCTCCTGTAACTGAATATATTGTGGAGCTGACTGAATTTTGCTTAACTAATAATTTTTTTGAATTTCATAATGAATTATATCGTCAAAAACAAGGAACTGCCATGGGGGCGGCATTTGCCCCCATGTATGCAAATTTAGCCATGGGGCTGTTTGAAGTAGAGTATATATATAAACATAAATTTTTTCACCAACATGTAATCAAGTATTATCGTTATGTGGATGATTTAATTTTTTTAGTGGAAGGAGATTATAGTTTGGCACATCAATTTTTTACTGATTTAAATTCTAATAGATTTTTTCTGAAATTTGATGGCTTACAAATAAATACTTGTATTCCCTTCCTTGATGTCAAACTGGAAATTTTGAATGGTAAAGAACTCATCACCTCAGTAAATAGGAAATTTATGGGTAATATGCAATATGTACATAGTTCCAGTGGTCATCCCCCCCATACTATCAATTCACTTCCATATAGTGAAATGTTGCGGATTCCTAGATTATGCAACAACAAAAATATATTTTATGGGGAACTAGAATTGTTATATAATTCATTTGTACATAGAGGTTATAGTGAAGCTTTGTTAAGGGAAGCTTATGAAAAACTTTTTAGAAAAAATAATGACAACTACAAGCATATGATGTATAATAATTCAAGAATTTTTAATAACCGTTCAGAGGATAAAGAAGCTATGTATTTTGTCACCAAATACAGTTGCTTTTCTGGTGAACTTGTTAAAATAGTCTCCCAATTTTGGAATTATTTATGCTCATTGAATAATGTTAAAACTTGGCTAAATGCTGATTTAAAGTTTTCATACTGCAGGGGCAAAAGTATCAAAGATATGTTGGTAAAAAGCAGATTTAATTTTCCAAGTGAAACTTTACAGCATAACCCTGCAAGCAGAGGTTCTATGAAATGTGGCAAATGTAAAGCATGCAAATTTATAGTTCCTTTTTTTGAACATATTAATAATATGGCTTTTCAAGTAAAACAATCTTTTCATTGTCACACAGAAAGAGTAATTTATGCCTTATGTTGTCCATGTAAAAAGTTCTATATTGGAGAGACAAAAAGAGCCTTTAAAGTAAGGCTCTTAGAACATGTTAGAGATATTGTGAACAAAAAAGTAGAAAGTCCTGTAGCAACACATTTTTTACAGTGTCATAACAGCAATCCTGATGATTTATGTGCAACAATTTTGGAACAAATACCTATTTATAAGTATAATAGCTCAAATATAAAACATCTGTTGCAACAGAAAGAAGCAATTTTTATTTTGAAGTTTAAAACGCTATTTCCTGAAGGTCTTAATGAAGATTTTAATTGGAGAATGCTTGTTAATTGAATAATTATGTTTTTACCATTCATTATATTAATTGATTCAATTAGTGATTATGTATATATATGTGAATAGAGTTTTAGTTTTTTGTACTCCTTGAAGGCTCAGGCCGAGACGTCAGAGGAAAATCTATTTTGGAATAAACTGTTCTTCAGAGGATCTTTCTGTTGTTTTTTCTGCTTGGTGTGTTCCTGGTTGTTTTATATATTTTAACAGCCACCTACATTTCTAGCAGCACACTGATATTTCTGGGGAACACAATAACAAGCTACTCATGTGCCAGATTAACCTATACATGCCAGCCATTAACCAACAGTTAAGGACTGTATATATGCTTAACAGCTAATGGCACTCCCTTCATCCACTTTATATGGGCCTACCCAAGTGTGGGTTGACAGCGCTTAATACAACAGTACTATTTCTATAATGCAAGAGTACAACAACATATCGAAGAAAGTGACACGGACACACTCCAGGAGTTATACCTTTATTAATTACATTACACACTTTCTTAGAGGATCTCTCATTTACTTGATATTACAGTGCATGCAGAAGACTTATTCAAGACGTATTATACCTTTATTGATGGGTTATAACACTCTTTTTCAGGCTCTCTCGCTTATTTTATATAACAGTACATGCAGAGAAATTATTAAAGACTTATTATACCTTTATTAATGGGTTACAACACTCTTTTTCAGGCTCTCTCACTTACTTTCACATAACAGTACATGCAGAGATGTTATTCAAGACTTATTATACCTTTATTATTGGGCTACAACACTTTTTGTCAGGCTCTCTCACTTATTTTACATAACAGTACATGCAGAATAATTACTAACCTGCCTGGTGGTGCAGCCTTAGCAGCCTATCTGCATAGGCTTGCTGATTCACAGCACGGACACCTGCAGCTGTGAAGTAAATGAAGTGATATTGAGACATATACCTATCCATAATATAGACTACAATAGCAATGCTTACATACTTCATTCCATGGCTACCTACTCAGCAGTGGGGCATTTTCCATCCCACTGGCCTCCTCTATCCACTGGTTCAGTCAGTCCTCCTTGCATCTCTTCAGGTCTGTGTAGTGGTGTCTGACCTGCTCACCTGTCCGAGGGACGCCTGTGGCACTGGTGAGATCATGTGCTAGATGGTTCCAGGCTTCCGCTTTGTATTCAGTGCCCTGGAACTGGCCCTGCAGGAGTCTGTCATCATGATTATGGATGAGGAGCCACACCATTACTTTTGACTCCTCAATGCCCTACTGTTGCACTTGAAAGCGAGAGCCATCTCCAACACCAGCAATGTTGCCTGCAGATGGGAGCTACAACCAGTTATGGCAAGTATTCCCGCCTATGGGGCTTAAATATGCCTCATTTCCTGCACTTATTTGTGATTGGCCGGTTTTGAAAAATCTCAGCTGAAAGCACACCTGCTTAGCACTGGGTAAACTTTCATTAATATGTATGTGTGTGTTGAAAGTGCATGCATATCAAAAGCTGCCATGGCTGAGTGGTTCAGTACTGTGATTATGGTGCACAGTATCTTGGGTTCGAGGCCTGTCATTGCTTTGTATTTTACTACTGGTCAGACTGGCTAGGAGGTGTTAGCCAACTTTGCTCTACTTTGCCCGACATTGCGCTAGTTGGCGCGATGCGCAGCTCCACGCAAAGCCATTGCACTAGTTAAAGCAGTGCTAAGCTATGAGCAATTATACTTAAATGTGCTTAATACTGGTAAACTTTGCTTAGCAGTGCTTCACATTGCTTAAGATACGTTACTTATGCATTCATCAGTATGCATAACCATTTCACCTTCTTATATATATATATATATATATATATATATATATATATATATATATATATATATAATATCGTTCACTACTACATAAGCCATTTCAATACTTTTTACTAAAATTTAAAAGATAAATGTTCAATTTTTTTTCTATACAGATTTCCTACAGAAAATAGAAAGGGGAGTGGTGGGACTTGAACCAGTAATGCCTCCTCTTTGTGTGAAGGCTCTACCACTACCCTATTGCTGTTTGGCTTAACTTGCATATAAGTTTCTTATTATCTTCTTCGATGTCTAAACTGCTAACTGTAGCTAAGCAATGGGCAAACCCGTGCAAACATGTGCAAATATGGGCAGCTATTTTGGGAATAATAAAAAAAAAAATAAAAGTTTTACATTTTATAATTCTACAGGGGTTTAGAATGTGGAGGGGTGTAGTGTTAGGTATGTACACGTTTGAGTGGACTTGCTCATGTCAGTTGACATTTGCCGATTGAGGGACTTGCAGGGGCATGGATTTTTGGACTGCTCGGCAGTCCGACACGCCCCCTTTACTCGTGCACGCTCCGTGTTAGCCTTAGAGTTGAGTCAGAGTGCCCTCATGAATATGCATGGCACGCTGATGTCTTCCTCTTAGGCTGCAGTTTCCATGTAAGATTTATTTAGTCTTACATGGAGGATTAGTGAATCCTGGGGTAGGTCTTTGCATTTGTTTTACTATCTTTGTTTGTGGGTTTTACTTGCTGTCTCTTGATTGTTGCTACTTATTCCAAAATATTGCAATCTTCTGAGAGTTTACATTTTGCTTATAGATTACAATAGTTGGTTTCATTATTTTAGTGTAATTCATCATGAAAATTACTCTTCACATATTTAGTGCAATATATTTTACATCCCTAAAAGAAAACTCCAGCATATTTAATCTATTCAGTTTTATTATTATTATTTTACTCCCTCGTTGATTTTGATGGTATTTCAGTTTTTGGCTTACTTTCTGGCTAACAGTGCTTGCTACCTTTATCATGGTAGTGTTTTGTGAATGGATGTCAACGAAGAGGGACATTAAATTATTTTAATTGCGTATTGTATTCTGCCAAAACTGGTCAGCATATGTCTTGCTAGCTTCCATAACATCTGGAAAAGTTCACATTAGTCAATCATTCAACTGGACAAACAGACTGATCAAAGCTCTTTGCAAAAAAGCTAAGAAAAAAATATATATGTGTGGGGCATGTGCCAATCTCTTCCATACCTCTCATGTGTAGGGCTTTGTTCCCTGTACCCCATTAATTTTATATACTAACCTCATGGCTGTTAACCATGGAGAAACTTGAAAACTGAAAAACAGAAAAACCCTAAATCTTTTAACCACTGTAAGTGCACTAAAATAAATCACATCAGCAGTCATTTTCAGCTAATAATACCAGTCAAAAAGATGAAACTGAAGGATGTGTGCTCAGTGAGTTCTGACTTTGTCCAGTCTGTAGTTGATCAACATATAGCAATATAGTTATTTATTTATTTTATTTATTATTTTGTACTGAACTTTATACATTATATCTACATATGTATATATGTAGTTGTAATATATCAATGTAGTTGGCATTACAATAGTTCCATTACATAGAGAAAGAATGATATGTGTTTTAATTTCTTGATCTGAATTTAAATTCATTTTAACAGTCTGTGTCTCCTTTAACTAAGGTCTTTAATACTGCATTTGTGATTCCAGTACATAGGTGCATTGCATTTTGCTGTTTAAGTAGTCTAACTGTAGGTATTAAACCCTAGTTTCATTTTTATATACTATCAGGCTAGTTCAACACTTTTTGTTTTCGCATTAAGGCAGTTCCAGGCCAGTCAGCTTAGTGCTAAGAGCATTAAGAATTCCAGAGCTGCTTTTTTGCTGTGACCTTTTAAATTACTGTTGCATTGCAATAATTCCATTACTCAGAGAAAGAAAGATAAGTATCTTCATTAGATGGTCTGATTTCAAATTCATTGTAACAGCCTCTGCTTTAGCTAAAGTCTTTAAGACTACATTAATAATTTGAGTACCCAGTTGAACTGCATTTTGCTGTTTAAGTGGTCTACCTGTTTGTATGAAACCCTTGTTTCATTCTTATTTACTGAGTGTATGTCAGGCTAGTTCAGGACTAGTCTTTGCATTAGGGCAGTTGCAGGACAGTCAGCTTAGAGCTAAGGGTCTAATTGTTTTTCCCTCCTACCCATGTTTTGTATGTGTGTTCTTAAACCCAGTGTATCTCTTGTTGCCTGCCCCTTATGATAATTTAACAACATAACCCCTCTTTCTCCCTGTTTATTAGCTTTTGACAATATAATTTAACAACATCATCCCCTCCCTCTTCCTGTTTATTGGCCGTTGACAATAAGCATACAAGTATCATTTTGCAACATCTTTCCCCTTATACTATTCTCTAGGCTGAAAGACCTTTGATACAATTGTTTAATATTGAGTGAACTGATACTGCTTGCACTGATTTTAGTAATTAAATTAATGATTTTTTTACTATAATTAGTTTATTATTTCTTGCTGGTGACAGAAGAAGGTTTCCAGGCTAGCTGTTTTGTATTGAAGTTTAATATTCCGTAGCAAATCTACCTAAACATTATCCTAAAAATGAACTCCAAGCAGTTATAGTTACCTCTGCTCCCATTGTCACATTGCTATCATGGACTAGAGCTTCTCCACAACATCTCTAGCCAGCCTGATTAAGATGGGTATTTTTAGATGGTGTACAAATTGTCTCATGCTGTCTGACAACCATCTATTATTCAAAGAGCATAATGCAGTCTGTAAGAGACGTACATATGCAATATGCTTGGAGGCAAAAATCTCACACATAGTAAACTCAGATGCCAAAATCATTATCAGTACACCACACATCACACCACAACAAGACCAGCAGAATATACAATAATCCATCATATGCTGAGGTTCTAAAGATTAACTTGCCCAAACCTAAAAGACCTACAAAACACAACACAGGCATAAAGCACATTTAGCAAGTTACGTCTACCTCCTTACATGGTGCAAAGAGTCCCAAAGTCACAGATGCTGATCCCCTAAGTTAGGCATCAACCTGATGAAATATTTTTGTTATAGATGACTCCATTTTGAGACATGCAGATATGCCTCTTAGCAGGCTGAGCAAGAAACGAGTGATGATTGCTTCTTGTCTGTTGCCAGGATCCATCAGATCACACATGCACTCAAGTCCTTGAACAACAAATACCAGTATGACTCTGTCAAATTCATGCTGGTGTCAATGACTTGAGGTGTTCCTCACTGGATTATAGGAAGAGAGACATGATGGAGCTCTCAGACTGTGTGTCCAAGGCAGGTATGAGCCTAGCACTGAGCAGTATTTTACCTTCTCCAAGGATGAAGCCTCAGTATGAACAAAAAATAAATTATTTCAATAATTGGCTTCATTTTTGGTGTCATTGAAATGAGGTCCAATATTTGTCAGCTTGGGAGGATATTATCAACAGGCCACACTGCTTTACTGGGGATGGCATGCATCTGTCTCCTCTATGGTTTTGATTATTGAATAAGGTATTGTCCACTGTCATAGTACCTTTTTTAGGCAATGCCATCCTGTTAAACCTACCAGTATAACAAAACAAGCAAAGGAAAATATGAAGATGTTACTGATCGATGCTAGGAGCCTAAATAAGAAACTCCACTCCCTACAAGTTGAATATTGACATGTATGCAGTGACTGATACATGGCTTAAAATAGCAGGCATCACACCAGCTGTGCAGGTCTATAATGCATTCCACATGTTTAGACCATCTACAGCACAGGAGGGGAAAAAATGTGGCGGTGTCTCAATCTACATCCAGAATAGACACACATCAAGGCTTTTAACTCATTCACTCAGATGGAGCTCAGAAAGTTTGCACCGTAACTTCCAATGGGCGGAGCCTAAGTCTTTTGACAGAATCATATTATGTCCTCACATTTCAAACAAATGATTGTATTTCTAGAACCATAGGGGTTATGAAAGCAGTATAATGGTAAACTCTTCAGCACAAACTATTTTTATAGTGGTAGTACTCTTTAGGTTCTAGGTCATAAACAGAATTTTATAAGTCACAGTAAACACAGTGACTATTGCATTTGTAATATTTTATAAACAACTTACAATATCTCACCAACCATTCAAGTTGCACACATGCTGTCAGCAGCATTTTATTCATCTAGCTAAGAGCTTTCACATGAGCCTAAAAAGTTCTGCTGTGTTACTTGATTGTTGAGATATTTAGAAAAATGTTAAAATTATATCTATGTAAATTAATATCATAAAAACAACAGTTAATATCTATTTACCTGCACTAGACAGAGGTCAAATATTAATGCAGTTGAGTTTGCCATTGTGTCAGCTTTAAGATGAAATATTTTAAAACCTTGTACATAGCATGTTTTTGGAATTATTGATGCAAATATGAACAAGCAATATTTTATGCCTAGAGGCATCAGTAGAAGGTAACTGCAGATGCACCTGGATGTAATGAGTTAAAGCAATGTAATGCACTAGGGATTCTTCATGTCCAAATTACCATCAGAAAGGTCCCGTACAATATATTAGCTAGCTATAAAACTTTCTCCATGACATAACAAAGCCACAACATCTCCCTACAGGAACTGCAATCACTTAGTATTAACTCCCAATACCATTTTCCTAGATGATCTAAACTATTCAACTATAGACTGGGAAACCAGCACCACTGTTAGTGCACAAGCAGAGAGAATCCTAGACTTTGTCAAGACAAATGCATTGGAACAATTAGTTAGAATACCCACTAGGGAGAATAACATCTTGGATCATGTCCTTACTAATATGGGAGCACCTTGTACCATCCCTTGCATATCATCATCACTTGTTTGGCCTGACCATGTAGCAGTCTCTTTCAAAACAAAATTGAAATGGGAGAGCCTTTGTACCAAAGGTACTTTTATAAAGTTCTTTAAGACAAACTTTCTATTCCTAAGTCATACATTGGCAAGCTTCAAATCCCTACCAAACTCAGTTAACTCCACTGAATATACAGAAATGTATACCACTGCACTATACCAGCATGTAAACAACTGCACATATTCAGCTGGTCCCCATACGATGGCAAACCTCAGAAACAAGTTCACTTGGTGTAACCATAATATCAACAAGCTTTATAATAAAAGGAAAAATGTTTTGACCAAAAGTAAGAAGAGTAATTCCCAGAATAATGGAGCCCTTGCCAATGAAATAAACAACTCAGGAGCTTAATAAAATCCACTAATGCCAAGTCTGAGGTTAAAATAGCTACCTAAGCCAAAGACAATCACAAGACATTTCATCGTACCACCTATTAATAATGGATTTAATGTACATCAGCAAGAAAAAAGGCATCAGAAATACTCAGTCTAGGGATCAGAACCAGTTTGGATAGACAGGTACATTTCATAGAGGATAGTGTTGCTGTGGAACAGACTTCCCATCCAGATAAAACAAAGTTTATCCCTGTTCATATTCAAGTGCAACTTGGATATATGGATGGAAAAGTGAAAAGCTACTCCAGGACTGACCACTGTACTACTAATTGACACAGGCAACTCCTAAATGCTTTACCCCATGCAAAGGTCCCCTCAAAGTAAATATGGCATGATCCCATTTATTCTTATTATCAGTAATATATGAATATCAATCACAGAATGGGTACGGCCAATCTCTATCTAAATGGGATAGGTTAATTTGAGCACAAAAGGAGAAATTAGCTAGGCTTAAAATGGCCTGCAAGGGCAGCAAGCCAAGTACTCTCCCATGAACCTATGAACCTATCAAGGGTAAGGAAGCTATTTTGATGATTAAGTCCTTGACCCAATTTACCCAAAGGTCTCATTGCATGATTGTTTTATACTTTCAATTAAATTTGGTTGTGAGACTGAAGTGGTTGTACATATTGTCCTCAAACTTTTTGATCATTTGCCCTTTCTACACAATTAAATAATCATGGCATTAGTAAATCTAAGTATAGAGGGTAGGGAAGCCCATTGCATTGATCATGAAGCAAAAAGCAAAAAACATGATTTATGAGTTAAAATTTGCATTTGTCTTACTGTGTCATTTTATGGATATTGGTTATTTATGAGCAGCTACATTGGATTTGGTAGATTTGCATTTGATTGTTCCTAGTGAACCATTTTTTATGGATGATTTGATATTTTGGGCTTTACTTTTTATTGTTTAGGAATATGAGTTTAGGGATACAGGACATTTTTCATGGATTATTTACATTGTTTCAAGGACTAGGTAGGTCTTTGCAGTTGGATTTTCACTGAGTCACTGAGATGGAGGATTAAGCAAGAAGATATCTGCTGATTTATTGAGTGGGTGAAGTTGTTTAACTGAAAATTCTTTTTCTCAGCTGTATATATAACTTTTTTATTGTGGGGAAACTAAGCATTTCTGCATTTTTTCAGTTCTAAAATTGAGTTCACTAACTGCGGAGAAGAGATAGGTAGGAATGTTAGTTCTATAAATGTTACATATGTGAAATATAAAACAGATGTTTGATCAATAGGTTTCTTTGTTTTGTTTCTTGCTGCTGATCTTTCCTGTTGAGACTGAGAATTTTTATTTATTTTAGCTACAGGACTTTTACGTTTTTTCTTCAAGATAAATGTTATTAAAATCTCATTCCAGGCACACAGTAATGACAATCTCACCATACCATCAAAAATGCATTTTTGTCACATTTTATAAGTGTAAACATTGCTCCAAGATAAGTTGGTTATTTTCATTTTACAGATATTTTAAATAAGATAACATAAAACTTGGTATCAGAGTTAGTTAGCATTTGATATTTATAATAAACCACACTAACGAAAAATACACTTGCAAATTATTTTAAATAATGTAACATTTTGGACATAAGCATTAATCCTCTTATGTTGGCACAGTCAGATACAGAGCTGGATACAACAAGCAGTCACCTAGGGCCCACTGGCTGGGAGGGGCCCCTGTGGCAGTGGGGCTGTCACTTTCGCTTTTGTAGTTAAAAAAATAATTACATGTTGTTTGAGGGTGTTCTTTAAGATTGTGTCCTTGCATCCTTCCATGCATTGTCGTCAAACACATACACCCCTATTGCTTGCTTAGTCCTTTCTCTCCTTTTGTGCATTGCCCTTCTTCCACACACAGAATTTGAATACAAAAAAACCTGCAGATGGAATGGAATATATACAACAAGCACTTTTGCATTGGTTGGGACCTGCTTCTTCTTCTTCCATGGACCTGCGTCTTCTTCCACAGAAATAGGAGTGTGTGCGCGTGTGTGTGTGTGTGTGTGTGTGTGTGTGTGTGTGTGTGTGTGTGTGTGTGTGTCTATTAAATAAAATGCATTTTGCCATAGGCTGTAAGTGGCATAAACTCCCTTTATGAGCATGCAGTCATTAAAAATGGTTAAAAGTAGACAAATGTGACAAAACATGCCCATAGCAGTATAAGATCACTAAAACAATTAGAATGTTAAAAAGTATATAGAATAAGGAAAATGTGCTGATGGAATAGTCCAAACTGCAAATATAAAGTCTGCATAGGTGGCCAAAGGCTGAGCTGAGCAGAAGATATATCACTATGAGAATTGAATATAGTCAGGGAATTAAAAGACAAAGCAATACTAAAGTGATATAAGGAGAGACAAATGACATGGGGTCAATTTATTTATTTTTTTATTTATTTAAGATTTGTTTAATTGAAAGTCAAGATGACCATGGTCTACCTAGAATGGGCACCAAGAAGGGAGGAAGGCTGGAATGTTACTAGTTTACAAAATGAAAACAAGGAAACCACAGACAATGATTTCAGCAATAAAGTCAGATAAAGCTAACAGTTTAATAATGAGCAGTAAGGGCATTAATGCATAATTTACCATGTTCTATGAAATCAATGAGAGAGATGCCCTATGGGAATGTAGAATAAAGAAGTTCATTAAATGGGCAAAGCAACCCAAGGTTGATAGGGTCTGCATGGAGCTACCACAGTACTAGTTCCTAGACAGGGTCAAAACAGAAATCAGTTCTGTCCACAGGGGGACAACTCCAGGCCATAATGGGTTTAATAGTGATGTGCTTCAGGTATTCTGTGATATCATAAGGCCTGGGAAATTAAATTTGTACAAAACACAAAAAAAACCCCAACTTTCTCAGCCTAGTCTGCCATAGTATTTCTACCGACACCAAGCAAGGACACATTATGGACTAGTAATTGTAGATTGTAGATCCATCTCAGTCTTAAACATACTTCTTCTTTTGGCTTTTCCTGGTTAGGGGTCACCACAGCGGATCACCTGTCCGCTCATGATTGGCAGTGGAGTTCTACAATGTCGAGTTGCCATCCCAGCGCCCAACCTTCCACAGAAGGCGCACACACTCATGCACTCACACCTAGGGCCAATTTAGAGTGTCCAATCCATCTGTAGCATGTCTTTGGGATGTGGGAGGAAACCGGAGCACCCGGAGGAAACCCACGCGGCCACAGGGAGGACATGCAGACTCTGCACAGAAGGCACCCGAGACGTGGATTGAACCAGAGAACCTCTTGCTGTGAGGCGACAATGCTAACCACTGCACCACTGTGGCTGCCCCTCAGTCTTAAACATACTGTAGATACAAAAAATCTTTGCAAGAATATTGGGAATAAAAGACCAACAAGTATTGCCCTCAATTATTTCTACAAATCTGTCAGGTTTCATTCTATGAAGGTCATACACTGACCATTTATATTTACTGAAGGATTCATAAATAGCCCTAAAATGGGATAGAAACAGCATCTCCGCTGCTTATATATTTTTTGAAAAAGCATTTATTTCCATCCTTTAGGACAATCAATGGCTAGTTCTCAAACTAGTCAGGTTTTCATCATTCTATAGTACAGCAGTCCAGGCATTGTGTGACTCCCGATTCATACTTTACCAGAAAGAGCTCACCACAACATTTAGGCTATTCCCATCTGTGCATCCTTGCCTGCATTGTCCATGTTCCACACACAGAATAGAAAATATGTTTCTTTCTGCACATGGACAGAATCAAGCACATTTGTGTAATCCCCTAGTTAAGTTTGCCAGGTTAGTTAATTTTCTCAGGCTCAAGCCCTCTACCTTAATTACAGGAGATGAGCCTGAATCCTCTACACCAACTACCATGCTGCTCAAAAATATGACTTTCAGTGCATTTTCAAGTAATTGTAAGCTTCTGTGCTTTTCAAGGAATTGTGAGCCTCAAGGGAAGAGAAGTTTACTGCTGATCAAGCTAAGTCTGTTTACAATGTGCAACTGTTTTGTTTGGAAAATGGTATCACTATTGTGGTATAAAGTTTGAAGCCATTGTTAGTAGCATAACAGGTAGCATAATTACTTTTGATGCAGAAGTTTGTGGGTTCAGCTCTCACAGTATGTAGATGGATTGCTGATACTATGTTGAACTTTAAACAGGGGTAGGGTTGCTGCAGTCCTGAGTATGTTCTCCTTTGGATGAAATGCCTAATAACTATGCATGCATTGTTAGTTGCCATCCTATTGCAATATTACAGCTTACCATTTTTTTTTTTATTTAATGTAGGCACTTTATTCTTCAAGAGTAGCAGGCATTGAATTTTTAGATGAAACACTGAAATATAAAGTTGTTTTCTAGCAGCAACCCTCTTCATTAGTTACAGATCTGTTTAATGTGGAAGTATTCAGATGACTTCTATTTCTGCAGAAATTGTGCATATTGACTGATGCTGGTGGATTTTAATTACAGAGGTGTGAGCGGCCTTTTATGGTTGAAATGTTCTGAATTGAGCAGTTTTATTACTACTGGTTCATATGTTTTATTTCATTGCTTACTGGAAAAATGTTTAAAACTACAAATGTAAAACACACTCTAACACGTGCTGCTGTATTATACAAAGAATATAATTTAATACAATCAAGAAGGTGAATCAAAGATCATGTGCAGGCATGCATGGTTCCACAGAATGTGTGCAAGGGGCCTATTGTTTGAAAACAGCCCAAAGGTAAACTTTATCCACCACTGGTTAGATGCAAATTCTTTGAGTGTGGGTTTCAATGAATGTGAATTTCAAAAACAGAGAAGTTTACTGTTAATGCTAAGTCAGTTTTCCTTGTGAAACTATTATTTTGTTTAGCAAATGTCTATCAGTGTTTGTGCTGTAAAATTTGAAATAAAAGTTTTAAATTAAATCCAAATATCTGTAATCATTGTGGAGGTAAAGCAGAAAAGAGTATGCCCACTGTCAGGTTTGAACAGTGTTTATGGTAACTAGGGAGAAATAGTCAGGTAATGGGACACTGAATGGTTGAGGGGGAGGTGGTGCTGTGTATGGGGGGGGGGGGTTAATCCATTTCCCTGCCTAGGCCCCCATGATCCAGCTCTGGTCAGATATCCCAGACAATGAAACCTTTTTATGGAGTAATCCTCTAACTCAATCCCTACCCATTCTTTAACCATGATTTTCATTACTCCTGCCATGATACTGGGTATACCCAACTAAGTTATTCACCACATAATAGGACAAAAATGTAGAAATAAAATAACTCTGTTCTCTTTCCCTTCCATCTATTACCACATACCAAACAGCTTTCAGATATTTCTTAAAGTTACATATATGAAGCACACAGAATAAAAAGTCAGTCCAGAGGAAGAGAAAGAATATGCTTTCTCATTCATTGCACTTTCCGGTCCCTAACACTTTACCAGTAATACTTGACAAGTTAGGTGATATACTTTGATAAAATACCTCTTACTTCAGTTAACACCAAGTTGTCCTACATCTCCTGTATAAGTGTAATAATCCATTGCAGAAGTGATGCATTTCAAAACTACCAGTATAATTAATCATACCTTCTTTGCATTGATTTTTGTGAAAATTGGTAGTATCTGAGTCTCACTAGTTTCCTTATCACGAGAAATGTGAAACTTCATAGTTGGGAAAACATCTTAGGAGTTCCTTCTCAAAAGTCCTCAACCTTGAGACAGGACCCTGAATATATGCCAGTGAATCAAGAAACTTCTTTTGGCCTTTTTTAAAACATCATTGACTCCCTAGAATATATTACATTTATGTGCATTCCTAATGCATGCTGCACCATATCTTTTCTAGCAATTTGCTGCTTTGTTTCCTACCCTGTCCCTATTTATCCCTATTGGATTCACTTTGGGTTCTCTGTATCATTTATCCTGGTATAATTTTAACTATTGTATTATTCTAGTACTTCTTTCTTCCATTTTCATTTTCCCACCCTCCTTTCCTCATTCTACTCAATTTCTACCAACTTCTAACAAGGTTCAGTAACCTTTTAAGACATGATTTTGTTGTCTTTCAGTAATACACTGTATGCTAATCCAGTGCTGTTGTCATAACTTTTTTTTATCACAGCATTTCCACTCATTGCCCCACAACATTGCCCATAGCTGCGAGCTAATAGTTCAACTTTTCCAGCAGCATTCCTTTATTTCACATTTATCTGTTGGCTGTTCTTTATCTTATTTTTCCCCAGTTTCCCCCTTATATGGCTTTTCATGCCCCCATTTGTTATTCTTGGAATTACACATTAAACTGATGATTATTGCAGTTTAATGTGCATCTTTAAATAGTTAAGAATATATTGCTTACTTTAGAAGCTTGCCCCGTTGCCACACTGGACTATATTACACATCATTGTCCTGGGAATTGATTTAATTCTATCTGTTGTTTGTAAAGTTTGGATATTTATTTACCCTGGGGCATTTTTCACAAAGTAAGGATCAGTTTAATTTAGGGAATGTATGTTTACACTAAATGCCGTTTGGCTGATTCACAGCAGCTTGATGGCTTTATCTCTGATAGTGACTTTCAATGAACAGATTGTGTTGCCCTTTCTCCACTGTTGTGTCAACATGAATTTGGTAAATATAAGTTAGAGGGGATTTAGAGGGTGTTCAGAGGGGCTTGCTCACCCCTGCAAAAAAAGCTTAAAGTACTCTTAGTATTACAGTGTCTTTTAGCATTTTTTTACTGTTTTCTCTGTTGGACAAAAACGAATAAATAAATAATCATGAATCTTTCATTTAATATATTATTTCTATCTTTCTCACAGATGCATGCTTTTCAGTGCTCACTCCCTCTAATTATTTATTGCTTCTCTCTTTCTGCAGTCTCTTTCATTCCCTATATATATATATATATATATATATATATATATATATATATATATATATATATATATATTCTTATCTCCCACCTGTTTGCTTCTGCTATCCATCATTTAAGCTTCTATCCAATTTGTTTAATCCCTCATTTGTCCAGCAGTTCAGTTCTCAGTCACCTGAAACAGCTGCTTCCTGTTTCCTTATAATTGTCTCTTGTCTGTCTCTGCACTGCTTCTTTCTCTGTTTTTGTGAGTAAATATCCCTTGAGAGTGGTTTTTATTTTATCTGTCCTTTTGATACAGTTCTTTCACTTGTTTTCCCTCCACCATCTTGTCACTCTTTTCTCATCGCCTTGTGGTTACCTTCATGATTTGTTTATTTCCTGCTCATCTCTTTACTGGCATGTGACCCTTCTGCGCTTCCTGGTCCATTCTTCTTCCCTGTGGGGGTTTCAGCATCTAATGTTGCATGGCCTCCCAATGTCTCTGTGTCACTTTTCCTACATCTAATGTTGCTTTCCAAGTGCATTTCTTGCAGGAGATACAGATTTTTTTACTGCCTGTTGTTGTCTATCTGTCTGTGATACCTGTGTTTAAAGTTTGGAGCATCCTTCTTATTGTGTATCCTGAATCATCCCCCTTCCTGTTGTACTTACTGAATTGCAGAGTATTTCACCTATGCAGCTGTTCAATTCATTTTCGCTTCAATTAATACCTCCAACATAAATTTCCTTCCACTGTGTATTGTTTATAAGTAATCTTCAATGAGCTTTATGAACATCTCAGCAAATGGAATAACTCAAAGTCTTTTTGCATTCCTTATTATTTCATTTTTTTACAGCAAAGGAATTGACGTATGCCGAAATATTTCTGGGTCTGTTTTCAGTTGCCACCATCCATGTATTCTCCCTCTTAGTGTCTCTTAATTTTCTGTAACAAAATATATCTCCTGTAATAGCTGCAGGCCACTGTGCTTTCTGTCTTGTACTCCAAGTATCCTGATATTATTCCTTCTTGAGTGATTTTCAAGATCATTAACCTTTTTTTCCTATCTTTTTACTATTTATGTTAGTTTTTGTATTCTGTGATCCTGCTCCTGCAGTTCAGCATCGTCTTACTCCAGATTTTGCACCTTTACTCATATGTAGCCTTTCCGCTTCTGTTTGCTGTTGCTCTATTGCTCTATTGAATGTTTCAAGGAGCTCACATCTTGGCCTACTCTGATTACCTTTTCAAACAAAATGCTAAACTGCTCCTCCTTATTTACAGCTTTAAAAGTAGCCATGTGTTCTTCTTTTGTTCTTGCATACTCATCTTTCTTTCTTTCTGGGTTGTTTTTTTTCTCCATGCAAACACTACTTTTATATACATCTCTGCAGGCCCTGTCCATATTTTTGGGCTTATGCAGCTATCGGGGGCACTATCTGGCAACGTCTTATGGGACATCAGGGTGAATGCAAACTAAATATTGTGGGGTAAATACACAATAATATGCAGGACATTCACACCAGCAACTCTACCAAATTTCACTTCCCTTTCTGCTAGTTGGACTTGTGTCATAACAAAAGATAACAAAACATTCTCTTGCTGATCTACTGTCATCTGATGGAGAGCTCTGTGAGTTAAAAATGAATGACTCCTGCTCTGCTCAGTCATCACCAGAGCCTTGTATCATACCTCTCAAACACTTAGCCCAAACAATCTGGACAAAGGCTACCCTAATGGGGGTCAAAGGTACAAAAATAGGGACAAACTTTAAATATTGCTCTTATAAACTTAGAAAGTAGCTAAAATAACAGAGTTTGTGCTAAAATTTATTTTCTAAAGTATACGAAGTCTGAAACTCAAATATATGTCATTATTCAGTATTTAATTTTTCACATCATCCTGGTGATTTGCCAGAAAACCAAGCATTTTTATGAAAAACAGATGGAAATTTTGAGGCCAAAATCTGGACATTCTGCAAAAATCTGGACAGTTGAGAGGTATGCTATATGCCTGTTGTAAAAAGGAATGAAATACTTTTTTAAGATCTTATTGCTTTTAAATATAAACATATCAGACACATCTATTTTAAATATCAGTAGGCATTTCTGACACTACCTTAATGCAGAGCCTCAATGCTAAATTCTTATTTGCTCAGGGACAAAAGGCTTTGAACTCCCACCTAATTATTTTTTACATTCAGATATAGCCAATCTACTGGCTAACAGAATCCGAGAAAACTTCTCCCCTCTGTCCTCCCATCAGTAAATCAGGACATCCCCAGTACCTGCCCCCACCCCTTATCTCTATAGAACAGGTCATCACTGCCCTCTCAAAGGCAAAAAATACAGCCTCCATGGGACCCGATAACATCCCAGGCTGCATCCTACATGAACTCAGACATGAACTTGCAGCACCATTAGGCACCTTATTCAACCAAAGTCTAAGTACTGGCTTTGTCACAGCCGAGTGGAAGGTAGCCACTGTCATCCCTTTACACAAAGGTGGAGCATTCACCGATTCTGGAAATTATAGACCCATCAGCCTAACTAAACTGATCTGCAAGGCCATGGAACAGATTATCATGGTCCTCATTAACAGGGACATTAACAACCTCCAAACACTTGACCCCACACAGTTTGGCTTTGTCAAGGGGAGGTCGTGTCTGTTAATTCTGGTCAACTTCTTTGAGACAGTCACCAAAGCCCTGGACAAAGGGAAGACAGTGCAGACTGCCTCCCTTGACCTGGCCAAAGCTTTCAACACTATTCCCCACTCGGGCATAGTAGATAAACTGTCTCAACTAGGCATCAATCCATATGTTACCAGATGGGTAACAAACTGGCTCACTGACAGAACCTCCCTAATCAAAATAGGGGAAGCCACCTGAAGCAGTAGACCCATAACGAGTGGCATACCCCAGGGATCGGTCTTCGGGCATCTGTTATTTGGGATATACTTCTTTGAGGTGCAGGCAAAAACCAGTGGGCTATGGCTGACCAGGTTTGCAGATGACTGCAAGCTAGGCACAGTCATCAATTGTCAAGCGATGTGGACGTCCTCCAAGAGGGTCTCACCCAAACAAATGACTGGTGCCAGAAACATGGCCTCAATCTGAATGTCAAAAAATGCATCATCATCCCCTTTGGCGAGAGTGACATCCCCATATATTATCACATTAATAGCAATGTCCTAAGTACACAATTAGTAGTGAGGGATTTGGGCACCCAAGTTGATAGCAACCTGACTTTTGACCACCATGTTTCTTCCATTGTACGGAAAGCTTTCTACATGGCCCACCTCATAAGTGAGGGTATCTCATCCAGGGACAAAAAGGTCATAACATCTCTTTATTCTTCCCTTACAAGGCCAGTTATTGAGTACAACACCCCTTTTAGCATGTACCTTGCAAAGCACATGCAGCAGCTGGAGAGAGCACAGAGGTTCCTCAACAGGATAATCCAGGGCCTCAAACATCTACCCTACACAGATAGGCTAAAGGCCCTGTTCCTCTGCTCAGTTTCATACAGACTCCTCAGTGGTGACCTCTTTCTGGCATACAAAGCAATCTCAGACCCCACCTTGATGGGATTGCTGGATATCCGCAAGTCAAGCTCCACTCAAGCAACCCATACACGTGACTTCAACCTGGTCTGTGGTATCAATAGGACTTGTTGGAGGACAGATTTGTGTCCCAGAGACTCCCCCATCTGTGGAATAGACTCCCTCTCCATGTTAAGCAGAGTACCTCATTATCCCTTTTTAATTGCAACCTAGATAACTGGATGGGAAACAGAAAATACACCCCTGGGATTAGTCCTGTGTCCCTGCTGGAAAGGGGCTTTGGGTGTTGACCTAAACATGGGCTAAACTCTTGGCCAGGCTTATAATGGCCTCAGAGCCAATAGCCTATTAACCTCATATGATCCTATGAGCCTATAAAATGGCTCCCTATGAAGAATATATCTTACATACCCCTAGGTGTGGAGCTATGGAATGAAGGGTCAAACTGTAACTTTCCTCACCTCACCTCCTTTCCCTATCTCAAATGAATCAAAGAGTGGCGAATACTATCTCAGGTTGGGCAGCAGACCCTCTCCAGCAAAACAGAACTGGTATAACTTCTTGTACCTTGCTAGCTATGGGATGCCTGAATTTCTCATTAACCTGGTGAATGCTTAGTGCCTCACCACTGACAGGCAACTTTAACCAATCATCCAATTAAGAGTTAACGAACCAAATGTTTTTATAACTTTTAATGACAAAGGCAGACATACAGGAGTGATCTTGTAATATTAAGGGTAATCCAGCATAATACTAATATTTTATCAACTAGGCAGATTCACAAGCTTGTGAATATTTAATTATGTGTATATATATATATATATATATATATATATATATATATATATATATATATATATATATATGGTTTACCTTTATAATGTCGACGGCTGGAATGTCGAACCCACTTCCGTGAACACTAAGCTGCGACTTCACAAAACCTTGAATACCGAATTTCAGAACTGCAAAATCTTGCCCCCTTTTTAACCCATGTTAGCACTTGTTTGTAAGTGTGGCACTGTTGTAAATGTCAACATTCAAGGTTTTTTCAACATTTTAAAGTGTTGACGGTTCTAGTTTAGTGGAAATGGTTCTGTGATGTGGCCGTTTGGTAATACGTGATCAACATATCGACATTATAAAGGTAAACCATATATATATATATATATATATATATATATATATATATATATATATATACACACACACACACACACACACACACACACACTTTAGGGGTTGGATTTCATAAAGGTATCACAGAGTATCAGCATCTCAACTCCACAATCAGCCCAACACTGAGCTATAAATTGATAACCCACAAGTCCACTACTGCAGTATTAACAGCAACTCAAAAGAACCATATATAACTATTTCACTTTTATTTGGTAAATAAACCATTTTTTAGTAAAGCCCAGCTTTATCAGGACTAATGTTAGAGGCCTTCTCTCCCTGTAAGTTAGCACCTACTTTAAAAAACGTAGGACCACGGTCTTGGAAAGACAGTTGCATGGTAAACCCAGGATATCCACAATACTATTACACTTCATAAAAAAAAAAAAACCTTCAAAAAACAGCCTATCAGCCCAACAGAAACTGCATACAATGACATGAGCATCAAATGACCAACAGAAGTACCATTATTAACAAATATTAGTTTCTATCATCTGAAAACACCAGTAAATGAAGTAACATCATATATAAAAAAGATTTGACTAAACAGATACTGTTAGTGTCCAGTAAATTATTAATTATTAAGATCAAAAACAGAAATAAAGCAAACAGCTACTGAGCAATGCAATTATTAAGATCAGTTAGCATACCAGAAGTTATATTGGGTCTATATGACGCTATCAAATGGACTAAATAGCTAATGCTATTTAGTCGATCCGATACTGTCGCAATGGCAAAATAGTGAAGTCACGGAACATTGAATTTTTTTTCAGGGAAAAAATTTGGTAAGCCATCTTCAGGTTTTTGCCATTTCCTCCACTAGAGTGTGATCTTGGAGTTGGTATATTTAACTAGGTGGGTATGGGGGGCACAGCCCCCCACTTAAATTTGTGTTTAAGTTTATTTTTATTTTTTTTTAAAGGAGCAGCAAATTTTTTCCATGGGAAAAAATTAGCTGTTCTATTTGTTCAATATTTTGTTGTTTCGGTATTATCGGGATGATGAAATAATGTTCACTATTCACATCGTACGATATATGATATAGCCACGTAATTTCAAATAAGCAGGAAGTTTTTTCATCCTTGCTATAACAGTAGTATAGAATTCCTGCCAGCACAGCTACGGGGAGTAAATGTTTGCAAACATTTAATATTACATCAAATGTTTAGCATTCTGGCACTCATGCACCAGTCCTATTATTCAAGTCTCTCAGATGTGTTCGCTGTGACATACAGATGCATTTGGGAAGGAAATACACATCCATTTGTAATATCATGGCCATCTCCTTCTCCCACACTATTCATAGTGTCAGGTTCCTAAAGGCCAAATGAAATTAGACCCTCAAGCAAGATTTCAGAATTCTGGAAAAGCATCAAACCTTTTATCGCTTTGTTCTTAGACAGTATTGTTGTTATATGCTGGCTTTAAGTCCACATTCCTTTAATTTCAACTGAATGCCCCTAATTGACTTATGAATGTCTGTAATTCATTAGCAGTAATCATGTCTTTGAACACTGACTGCCGTTTATTATTACAGCACCCCTCAAGTTGACTTCCCACATTAGCTCACTGTTTTTTTTTTTTGTTTAATGATTGAAATGTGGTAAGCCTGAGAAGGTCCAGGAGCCAAGAGAAGATGTGCCCTTTCAATATTAATAAATAAAGTTAGCTCCGCTGAAATACTACATTCAGCCTGCCATTTCTGATTAATACCTACTGGATCTTTTGCTTCCAATCTCTTTGATAACCTACAGATTGATCAGTTGTATCAGTGGCTCTAGTACTCTAATTTATCTAGTTACAAAATTAGTTTCAGAACAAAATTCCTACTGAAGCTTAAAATATTGTATGTGACCTACATCATCTGCTACCTGATGTGAATGTGACCTACATCATCTGCTACCTGATGTGAAATGATCTTAACTGCATAACACACATTGCCAACAAATCCACAAGCTCTTATGTGGGCAGATCATAATGTCCTTGAACTGCAGTAACACATGCATCAGAGTGTTCCATCAGACTAATCCTGGGCTGGTGGTAATTGATTCATCGGACTGCAATTACAACCATCAACAATGCCTGCAGCTTTGAACACTTTCCAGTTTTTCACATCTGGAAAACATTTTCACAATTATTTTCAGAACAATGTATCAGAAGAAGCACATTACAATGACACGTTTTACTTTATGAGGCATTCACTAGTAGTTAATGCAAAAATAATTACTTAAACACACTATTTAGATCCAAACTGAACTGGGAGGATTTGGGAGCCATCAAAAGCTGCTGCCATTAGCTCACAACCAAAAAACAGAAATTATTTCTCATTTACATTTTCCCCCTGTATTTATTTATTTGTACATCAGCATTTTAAATTTATATATGCATGTATGTTCGTATTTATTTTGGGGTTGAATTTATTTTTGATTTCTGGAAAATTCTGTACTCTTGTCTGTAACTTACAGTAGAAGTTATGTCGGTATTTTTTTATTTTTTTTATTTTAACATTCCCATATTATTTTAATGTTAAATTGATTTTAAAATTTTAGTGTAGGGAGTATACATTTATGTTGATCTGAGTTAATCTATGTTGTCCTTGCTTATCTATGGGATTCCAAAGCAATGTATGCTTAGAACAATAGGTTATGCCAAATAGCTACATTCTGCCTGATTCTGGAAAAGGGTTCAGCGATTCCTAAAGACGCATAGACTAATAAGGAATCTGGACCCTATGCATGATTCTGAAAACAATCTTGGACAAACCAAGCACAAATAATTTGACATTTTACATTTGCTTTTTAGCAACAACGTAGACTTTAGAAGAATCGGTGCTGTCCATTCAATTGAATGAGCCTTTAGGGCAAAGACAGTTGTCTATTTACATGTCAGCAGTGATACTGCAGGTATTACATGGTGATAAAGGTGCATATCCAGTATTGGCAGAGAGGTGACTGTTTAGAGATTGTATAGATGGTAGTAGCCTTTCATGAGTTGCCCACAAGGATTGACTGAAATATAATGTTTTAAAAAAATGGACTGTACTTATTATTACACAACTGCATAGCCTGTCACCACCATGCTCTAGCCCTACTATTGCATGAACATTGGAGGTTTGCATGTCATGCATGCAGTATTATGGTTAATGTACATGTGACACTATGGGAACAGGCAAGTTGGGAAAATCTCATTGGCTAAGTAGAACATTTGGTGGTGCTCAGCTTGCAGCAAGAATAGATAATGGGATTCATCAACACAGCATGTTTTTGGATCTCCTTATCTCTTCTTGGGTTATCATGAATCACGTATATCATGGCCAGTGACACAATGTCACAAAATATTATAATTACTCTAACCCCAGATATCATATCATAACCATTCTGGAGTTGAGCTTTAAGATTCTCATAGCATCGTGGGCTGGCTAGTGTCCCCCCACAATGCTACTCTTTTTCTCCTATAATCCAGCTCAGTGTAGTATTTATTGTGACATTTTTGATGTTTTAGAATTAAGAATATTATCTTATGAAAGTTAAAGTATTGTGATTTTGGTTAATACCAACTTTTCAGTGTAGAGTCTTGAATTGTTAGTATTTTAGTACAACCTAGATGAAGTCACCGAGGATATAGGTAAGCTGGTATCACTGAAGGATTGTGCAGGCAGTGTGGAGTGATACAGAGTGCCCTATATTTAAAATACTGTTTTCTTTAAACATTAAACATCTCTTTTAAAAATACATGTGTATGTTGTACACTCAATGCATTTAAGTAATTAATATCCATCTGTATGTATTTTAAATCACATTACAATAAGCTGGATTTCTTTAATGACGTATGAGTAATTATCTAATCTTAGGAGAGATAAATGGTTTTCATTGATCCGTAGTTTTTGATTTAACCAGTTTTTGTAACATCTCATTAGCATTTAGCTTCACTAAGAGTATAACAACATTAGGCTCTTGACGTTTTGGAGTTGAGTAATTCATGTGTCAATTAATCAGGATGCAATTATTCAGAGTAAACTCTCCATTATAATGTTTAATGCTGACTATGATTTTTTACAATCAAAAACTTTTATCATGTCACGCTGCTATCTTCCCTTTTAATATTTGTTTTCATAGGCTGTCATTTGTCCCATTAACCAATATTAGGATTTCTTTAGCTTTTTCCTGGTGCCTCAAGGATGCAATAATCTACACATATGTTACTTCATTATTAAATATATTCTGTAAAAATTTCATGAACTTTCTATAATCTCCCTTTCTTAATGCAATCAGTCTCTTATTTTTAATATGTTTCCTTTTTCTATATCAACTTTTTACTCCCCAAATGTACATTTTCATATTTATTGTCTTTATATAATCATTCATTCATAGATGTTTACCAAACCTTTTTTCATCAATTTCTATATAAAATAAATACCCTTTTCCATCAGGGCCTTAGTACACTAATTTCTTCTTCCTCTTGCAAAACCATGTCTGTTTCATTTAATAATCATTTTCTCTGTGTAACGTTCATTTTTTTGTGTATCATCCAACATTTTTATTAGTATTATTTTGTGTATGCATAGTTTTCATATATTGAGGTATTATACTCCTAGTTTATTCCCTTATCATCCAGCATGTCTACCTTTCTTTTTCTTCGTAGTTTACTTTGTCTTTAGAAATGGAATGCATTTTTGTTTTGTTTTTCTTAAAGTTTTCCATGTATGAAATGTTTTAGTTTCTCTTTAAGTCATATATTTTTCTTCCTTTCTGTAATTATTCCAATACTTTTTTATCCTAATGTCATTGTCATCATTATCCTCATCATCATCATCATCATCAACCCCATTTTTCTCAATTTTACATGAGGTTGGAGGGGGTCACATCCAGATTAGTCAATGTAAGCAAACTGGCTAGAGTCAATGTTTGCAGCTCTGGCTGTCTATCACTTGCATCACTTACAACTTTTCTATATTTTTTTCCTTTCCTTTTCACTTTTCTTCTCATATTTTTCATTTCTATGAGATAGTGCATCTAATATTGACTATAAAGCTATCCAAGTAGTATCACCAAAAACTTAAACCTTAAAATTGGACCACCATAACTTTTCTGAAAGTTAGGTAACCTGTCTACAGTCTTAGCTGTTTCACAATTAAAACCACTTTATCTCCTAAATAAACATCAAAAAGGGCTTTTACCCAAACTATAATAAAATGAATTTGAACTGGCGGAATTCTCTGTATAGGTGGCACTCCAAAAGTTGCAATACCTCTATCTAGAAGGCTTTTCTGGTAATACATTACCAGCAAAATAATAAAAAAAAAGTTTTTCTGTGGTCCAAGAGTATTTTTATTTCGACCTGCCTTACAGCTGCCAGATATGCTGTACTCTCTGTTCCTGGTTACTTTCTGGAATCTGATTCAATATTTTTTTGCAAATTGATATTTTCTACATTACTGACGTTTTCAGCTCCAATCTGTCCAGTCAGTCTCCATTCTCTCAACCAAAGAGTTACAGCAACTACTGGCTGCTAAACTATATTTCTCTAGCATGAATTTTATTTCAGAATTTAGCAAACCACCAGGCTCCAATTCCATTATTAGCATTTACTTATATATTTCATTACAAGATATATTTCAGTAGCTTCCTTTCTATCTTACCTGGCTAGGATTGCTTCCTTTCAAGCTTTTTCTGTCTGCCATCTTTAGTTCTTAATCCTAGCAACTAACTATATATGAAGAAAGAGTAAGAAACGTTCCTGCTGTCTGGCTCAAATTTCCTCCATCTGTGAAAATACTACATTGTGTCACCCTTAATAACAGACAAATGCCTACTGTGACTAATCCTGTAAACAAAAAGTAATTTACGTAAAATAAAATATAGCTAGCTTGCTACACTTTATTATCAAGTATGCAATTAATTCTGTAAACAGCTATTGAATATGACTGCATTCACGATGTTATCCCAAGAAACTGATATTTGATTAGATTTATTTCAATAGAGTTAAATGGGAACATGATTTAATAACACGATGATTTAGAAGATACGGCTTAAAAGAATGTCATGATATAGCTTTTCCTAAAATAAAGTTGATAGATGATGGCATGAAGTATATATTTAAAAATGGTAATGAATCATTTTTGGGAACACAGAAGGCATTGTCTTAATGTTGCTTACAGCTTACCACAGCTAAGGTAATCAACTAAGAAAATGCACCAAGAAATTATTGTATGACATCCGAATTTGTCTTTCTGACATTCTGTTCTGATGCTGGTCATGTGAGTTTGAACATGTATTAAGGTATCATAATATGCTAACTATCCGTAACTGATAATTAGCAATGCTGCATAGAGTGTTAAGGCTATGAACAATAACTTAGAGGTTTGTGCTTGATTTCTTCATTTTATACTTACATATAGTTTGATTCTAAGCAGATTAACTAACTACACCAGTGCTCTCAGGCTGCATCTCAGGAAAGTACCTATAGTAACTAAGTATTTTATAGCAATGAAAAACTGAAAAGGACATTATAGAAAATAGAACACTCTAGTTTCCATCAGCAACATGAAGCCAAGTTGCATAATGTGTAATATTTTTAAAACATTGTATTTAATAACTCAGGTTTTGGAGTAGATGTTAACTAAATATTTAACATGATATACCGGGGTGCAAAATACCAGTCTTATAATAATCTTTCTAAGGAAGTGATATGACTTGCTCCATATTATACATACCAATAGCCCTTCCATTGGCAATTATCACCAGCTATTTCCCTATATTTTATTTATTGAATCATCCTTTTCTGTCAAATCACTTTTTATTTGAAATATCTTTAATAGAAAAATACAAATGACAATAACATGAGAAAACACAATGAAACAGCAAACTAACAAACCTAAAGAAAGAGGTAAACAATAGATATATACAACTACAGTACATCTGTAAGTTGACCACCCGAGGGACTGTAAAAAACTGGTAAACATAGAGGTGTTCAACATAAGGAATTAGGCCTACTGTACTGATATGTCCATGTACTTTACTTTCTTGTACAACTTTAATATCATTCAAAATTGTACATAATCAAAATGCAGTAAAATTAAGCAGAGAGTACCATACAAAATCAATACATTTATTGTTTTCTCATGGTTTAATCATTCTTTCTGAAAAAAGAGTCAGTCTTGGTCCGTTTCTCAATCTTATTACAAAGGTAAGTGGAGGTAAGCATTCTCAACATTGGCTACACCACTCAGCATATTTGAGCATTTTTCCATAACAAATAACTTCAACTGCATTATCAGATGCCTGACATCCTCTTCTTTTGGAGTCTCTGCAATTTCTGTGTCATCCTCACTTGCTTCTTCCACTTCATCAGCTGCTTCAATCACTTTTATGCTGGTCTGTACTTCAGTCAATATCGCTTGGAAAATTGCTTCTGGGTCAGATTCATTACAGGTTGTCACCTCATCATCCATTGCAATAAAACCTTCAAAATCTACTCCTTCAAATTCTGCCATGGGAGATGGACTGTCTAATGGGGCCAAAAAATCATGCTCTTAGGTTGTAACAAATCCAGCTTTCTTAAAACACTTCTGTATCATTTCTGGCTGAATGTTATTCCAAGCAGGACTAATCCAGAGGACAGCATCCAGAGCATTAACTGATGCAGCGGATGAAGTTGCTTTGACAGGCAGACCACAGATTTGTGTTTTAATAATGATCCACTGCAGGAGCTGAGCTTGGTAGTGCATTTTAAATGTTTTGATGACGCCTTGATCAAGAGATTGGATTTTTGAGGTTGTGTTTGAAGGCAGAAATTTCAGTGTCATGTTTGTGAGATGATTCACTTGTGGGTGGCCATGACAGTTGTCTACTGTCAGTAGAACAAACCATTTCTTCTTCTTCATTTCTCAGTCAATACCCCTTACCCACTCCACAAATAGGGCACCAGTCATCCATGTACATTTGTTTGATCTCCAAGTCAAGGGGAGGTCTGTGGCTTTTCCAATTTACCAATCACCAAAGGCTTTAGTTTCTCTCCATCTGAGCTAGCACAAAGCAGAACTGTGCAATGTTCTTTGGAAAGTTTTCCGCTCTTACATTTGTCACTCTTCATGATGAGGGTCCTGTCAGGGATCACCTTGAAAAAGAGACCACACTCGTCAGCTTTAAAGATGTTGTCATCTTTGAAGCCTCTGGCAAAGTCCAGGAACTTTTTGATGAACTCTTCCACAACTTCTACTGGAACTTCATTGGATTCACCACACAAGACATTCTGGGATATCTCGTGTCACAGTTTAAATTTCTCGAGCCAACCACTTGTTACTTGGAAATCTGCCACCCCGAATTCCTGTACGACTTTTTTAGCAACGTCTTGGAGCATTGGCCCAGAGATTTGGGCGTTAACTTCCCTCATTTGTTTGAACCAGCTTAATGTGGCTTTATTGACTTCATTGAGGGAAGTATTCCTCATTTTCCACTGTAGGTCTCCGCTTTCCTTACCATATCTCTACAACTACTCATGTTTATGTTTTTGGATGTTGCTAACTGTGGTCTTGCTAACACCAAAATGTTCCGCCATCTTTCTTTGGCTGCTGCTTTCCAGAAAATGTAGAAGATCCAACTTTTCCTTCAGTGGCAGCTTTTTACTTTGCACCATCATGTCTCAATTAACTGTAAAATTTTTCAGTAATTATAGGATGTACCTACAATTCAGACCAGTCCTTCACGTTGAAAAAATCTTCAGCAACACATGATAAACAATAGGAAATTGGGCCTAATCCAATATGTGGTAATAATAAAACCTGAAAAAAATAACTTATACTAAAGAATAAATAATACAACTAAGGGGCAAACCCCACACCTTCTATCCCTTGGTGTAGAGTGGACTCAACTGGTCAAGTTATAGAGGGTAAATTAATATTGTGTCACAGTCCAAGTGGTCAAGATGCAACTTACAAAGGTGGTCAATATACAGATGTCGGTCTTCCACTGAGGACATGTGGTGCATGTCTCTATGAAAATTAGGTCAACTTAAGGAGGTGGTCAATGTAAGAGGTGGTCAACTATGGAGGTTTTACTATATCTAAAAAGTTATTTACAGGTGTGCTGTATGCATTCACTATATAATCTCATAGATTAAAGAAATTTAAGTAAAATAAACTATGATTTTGGAAAAGTAAACACAATAAGTTAATGTTTTATTTATTAAATAATCCTTTCATTTACTTATCCTCTCAGTTCATACTACCTCCTTTGTGCCTCACTGCTCCTTAGCATTTCACATCCCACTCATTCCTTCCATCACAGCAAACTGTCATTATAACACTTTTGTGACTCATTCTTTCTTTACTCATCTACCTGCACTACTTTTGTAACCCATTTTACCACCATTCCTTATTTGCATCATTTTCCTTTGACCTTACTAGTTGCGTTCCATGACAAGGTTTCAGTTGTCACTTGTTTTCTTATTATCTATAGTCATTCCTACTCCTTATTGATCTATCACGCAATGGCTGAGTGACACAGTTCTTAGTTCTCTACCTACCTTTGTTCCTTACCCCTTTACCTCTGAGATACTTCCAAATCTGTTAGGCATTCACATTCCGAAATAGTTCTCCTATCCTTCAAAAGAGACATTAAGAAATATCTGAAAGTCCTGACAACGAGATTACATTTGGTTTGCAGAACAGTAAACTATTATGTGAGTACAGTCAACCACTCTTCACTATATCTCCAGCATCAACATGTGCTTAGCAAACCCATCCTATGGAGCCTACATAGTGTAAGTTACACTGATGTTTGTGCAAGAAAACTCTTCCAACTAAACCAGCTGTCTCACCTTCCCAAGATTTTGTTCCCCTTAGATTTCATAATGTGGAATCTAATGAGCCCCAAATCCTGCCTGCAACTAGAGAATAATTTTACTTTGCACGGCTTTGACTGTAATATTATATGCACATAATGCAATAAGTACAAGACATTGAGGGCAGCCTTGTTTTTGTTTGTTCTGTTTTATAACTGCATCAAGACTGCTTCTTAAACATGATGCATTGACAGTTGTATCTGTTGAATAAGCATTATAGAAATTAATTAAATAAAGTGCTGACCATATCATGGCATACTGCTCTGCTTTTTTCACAGGCTTGACACAGTTATAATGGCAGCAGGTAACAGACAAGCAAAACAGCATATTTCATTATGCGGTAAAGACAAATGCCACAACTATTTCTGCTGTTGAAATGCTCATATTTTCAGTGAATATCAACTATATCAAACAGAATTAATGAAAATAATTACTAGCTATGTAGAAAAACAGACATTTATTTTTGTCAGATTCAAGATTTGCTGCTCTCTCCCTCTCTTTGTTTTAATTGGTTCATCTAAAACTGCTGTGCTTTGGGCCAGAGCAAGCCTTTCAATAAAATTCTAACATTTTGTATAACCTGTGCTGCACAGCTGCGTATTTGTTCTGTTTTGACTGCTGCTTGTCTAAAGGGTTTTTAAATGTTTACAGGCTAGATCTAGTAACTTTATTATGTGTTTTTATCCTAAGAGACTCCACATTTATCTGTTTAAAATGTATTAACAAACATATTAGGTTGAGTTGCAATACACAGGAAGTTATTAAGAATAAGATCTGCTCTGGTTAAATATTCCTTGTCCAAAATAAATTAATTTAATTTCCTATTTCATCTGTAAAGGCAATGACTGCTGATGTGTTGTTAAATCATTTACCAGTTTCAGCACACAGCTGTAAGTGAAACTTGATTGCCAGTTTCATTTCTAACAATATGCTGGATTCAGAAATAAGAAGTTCATTATGGACATCAAATGGCTACTTGCAACAGCTAACAAAACAATACAGTTATGAGCTGTTAACAAGTTTCATGCTGAACACTTGGGCCAGATTCTTTCACTCGCTACTTGCAAACTGTGTGCCTAATCCAAGTTTCTTAATCAGGCCAATCTTCTCAGTTCATCTCCCTGGAAAAAGACATTTGTTCTTAGCAGATATTATCTTGATAAAAACAAATTAATGTTATCATTTCACATTAGAAAGGTTTTAGAGACAGACCTAAGTGCTACTTAGTTGACCAACATTTTACCCAAGGCTGTAACAGTCACATAGGTAGCTCCTTCTGTGCTGATTGGCTTGACACTTATCCTGAGATAACAGGAAAACTGCGGCCATGGTAGTGTCAGCACTGATGCTTGCCACAGTGAAGAAGCCAAGTGCTGAAAGTAATTTTCCAAACAAAAAGGCACAATGCATGATGATCTCTTGATCAGCACATGTTCAATTATTTAAAATATAACTATGCTTCCATTTTTTGATCATACTAAAGAAAAAAAAATGCAAATATGTACTTGTTTATTACTTTGCTTTATGACACTATAATGACCAGTTAATGAATCAAGGTATGTGAATGCTGACAGTGAGACAGCCATACCATGAGGGTGGGGTACCTAAATGGAGAATAACCTCTTTGAGCGAACTATAATAGGGGTTTTAACAATTGGAAAACAAAACGTTAGATAATCAACAAGGTAACGCAGACCCGGTCATAGTTTGGGGCACACTAATAAAAGGAGAGTAAACAGTGTTAAATCATTTCTTGTTACTGTTTGTTTTTAATTGTTTCTTATTACAGTGCTCTGCATGAGTTGAATTAAACTGGCTGTGACTGAGGACCATCTGCTACCATTGCAATCATGTGGTCATATCTGACAAAGAATATACAAGTTACATGCAAACTGTTATGGTTTTATGTAGCTGTATTGTGCTACTTTGGTTTCAGCCAGTCCAGAGTTTTCACACTGGTAATCATAAAGGATGCTGTAAGAAGATGATAGGTTTATGTAATAATCAGTGTGTTGTTTCATTTTAATAAGTATATCAGCAGCTAAACTCAGACAGCTATGAAGAAGCATATGACTTCACCTCATGATGTTTAGTCATACGGGATGTTATTTTTCTAGCTAGACACCATGAACAACCTCATTGTAGGAAAAGGATGCTCTCGGCATGGCACAGGAAAAACTGAACTTTAGAATATTGGGCTTACTATTCAAACAACACATGCTCTACTGTTGAAGTGGCTTGTGATCTCCTCACGTATGACTCTGAGATCTATTTCATACAGACAGTGTTTTAAGTTTATTCACAAAAAACATATGATAGAAGATGTTTATTTCAGCCAAAAATGTGAAAAATAGACAATAAATTCACCTGAAATGTAGCTGTTCCAAATACTTTAGTAGAAAAAAAATGTTACAGTGGGAAAAGTGATGTTGTTCCTGTTTCTTGACCAGATCATACACAATTTGAATTATACATAGTCATTGTGTTGTATAACTCATGCATTCCTTTCCTGTCTTAAATATGTTTACATGACTCTTGAGATGCTGTGAAAGTATCAATAAAAAAGCTATTTTAAAGTTTGGCACAAGTTTATCATTTGTTTTCAGGGGAATGCTTGGCATAATAGTGAAGGTTTTTACCTCACAGATAGAAGGTGCTGCATTTGAGCCTGACCTCTGGCTATTGGTTAGACTTGTGTACAGTGTTAGCCTAGTATTTACAAACGAACCTTTAAAAAGGTTTAAGAAGGAATTGAGATGACATTACTTCAGTTTCAGCCTCCTCACAACCACTATTACATCAAAGAACTTCCAGATATGGTACCTTAAGAGTTACATTAGCAGGGTTCAGGATACTTAGCAATCGCAGGTAAGAGATAAGGTTTGTATATATGGCAGATTTATGTTGCATGAGAAGTTTTCAACACAATAGTGTAGATGACATCAGACGTCAGTGGTGAACATGACAATACTATACATTTCGTATACAGCAAGTAAGTTACTTTGTTCATGTCTGCCGATAATGGAATAGACATTTCTTAATCAGCAACCTAATAATGCCTTCTGAAGTTGACCTTAATTCTGCTAGTTCCATCTGGAACTGCATGCACTCTTGTGTGTCTGCAAACAACTGAGACATCTTCACTGACAATGCAGTATTCCTAAGAACAACATATTACTTTTTTTTCTTAATTTCACATCTAAGAATTCTTTTATTTTATTATTTATTGGGCTTAGTTTAGGATTAGTTTTAATCCTTCTGCAATGCACTGCTTCTCATTTCCTAAATGAAGCCGCCTGAAAGTGAATCAGTTATGTGCTGTCTCATCCCCTACCTAGTTTGCAGCCTAATTTTAAAAATGGCACACAATAAAAAAAAAATAATAAAAAAACAAGAAATAAAGTAATGGCAACTTTATTTAATGTCAAGAAAAAGTGGTTTACCAAATAACAGCTCACTGCACTATTCTTTATTGATTTTCTTCATCCAGCTATAAAGCACTGGTATACGCTTACGTTAGTCTTCAATACAGGAAAAGGTCACACATAACTTGTGCTTTGCTTTAGAGCACCCTGTATACTTCATGCTGGGTAGAACAACTAGACCCCAAATCATATGCTAGTGCATAAACTAACCAGTCCTTTTGTGCAACGTGGTGATAATACTGCCGCCAGTACCGAAAGTACAAACTGATAATCCAACAGTCACTAAAGTTAGTCGTTGAAGCTTTGTTTATTACATAGATGTGGACAATGTGGAGACTGTTTGACAATGTTTGCTATTTATAATGTGCAATGCTTCTGAACAAGTAAATGACACTGCTTTTTTGCAGATTTAATTGAAATAAAATTTCTTAAACAGAAGGAGTACCTGTGATGTCCTTTTTAAATGTTAATTCTTCAGTCTTTTTATATGCCAGAATTTAACATGTTATAGTTAGTCAGTTCAAAGTTTCTACATGGCTCTCAAAAATAAGGACTTTCACCCCATAGTGAATTTGTAATTAAAAGGTCTCACTGGTTCTGCTTCAGTTTTTTTCTTTCTCTCTGTCTTCCCATTTCTCCTGAATGACCTATGGGACTGCCAGGCAAGATGGTGAATTTTGCTTTCTGGTAATACTTCTAACATCTGAATGGAGAGTACCTTATGAACATCAGGCAACTTAGCCTATGACATCCATTCATCCACCCATCAACCCCTCCATCAATCCATCCATCCATGCATCCATCCACTCATCCACCAATCTATCCCAATATCTATCTGAGTACATTCCAGTTTCTTACTGTTAATCGTAAATAGCAGCAATGTCCTGCAGAAATACCTAGGTAGCTCCCAAACTCAGGTGCAACTATACTTGTTTTTTTCAAGACCAGCAATACAATCAAGTCTCCAAAAGAACAACTTTGACCAGAAAACAACAGAAGTTGCACAATATTTTGCTCTTATATGCAGTACCAATGCTGCTTCATTACTCTTAGTAGCCTCTACTATCTGGTAACATATTACTCCTAATGGAGGATGCCATTATGACATTATGTAATGCTGCTTCATTACTCTTAGTAGCCTCTACTATCTGGTAACATATTACTCCTAATGGAGGATGCCATTATGACATTATGTAATGCTGCTTCATTACTCTTAGTAGCCTCTGCTATCTGGTAACATATTACTCCTAATGGAGGATGCCATTATGGCATTATGTAATGCTGCTTCATTACTCTTAGTAGCCTCTGCTATCTGGTAACATATTACTCCTAATGGAGGATGCCATTATGACATTATGTAACACTGCTTCATTACTCCTAGTAGCCTCTGCTATCTGGTAAAATATTACTCCTAATGGAGGATGCCATTCTGACATTATGTAATGTTGCTTCATTACTTTTAGTAGCCTCTACTATCTGGTAACATATTACTCCTAATGGAGGATGCCATTCTGACATTATGTAATGCTGCTTCATTACTTTTAGTAGCCTCTACTATCTGGTAACATATTACTCCTAATGGAGGATGCCATTATGACATTATGTAACGCTGCTTCATTACTTTGAGTAGCCTCTACTATCTGGTAACATATTACTCCTAATGGAGGATGCCATTATGACATTATGTAACCCTGCTTCATTATTTTTAGTAGCCTCTGCTATCTGGTAACATATTACTCCTAATGGAGGATGCCATTCTGACATTATGTAATGCTGCTTCATTACTTTTAGTAGCCTCTACTATCTGGTAACATATTACTCCTAATGGAGGATGCCATTCTGACATTATATAGACATCAGTACAGATTTTTGATCAAGAAAAAGTACCATGCCTGCTGTCTGGAACATCACCAATGATACATTCCTTAGTATAGACAAATGAATTCTTATTGTTGCTGTGTTTTATGACATCACTAATGCGTTTGACTCTATAGACTTTACAGTCCTAACTACAGCTTTTGACTCAAAATTACTGAATGGTTCTCTAATTTCCTGTCAAAAGATTATTTTTTTTTAAAGGTGGAATCCTTAGCATCTAACCATGCGCCCTCATCCAAGGCATTCTCCAAGGCTCCATCCCATTCACTTAAGTGTTTTTTTCTTTACTAACATCTGCAGTCTAGTGCTCTTAAACTTCATATTTCCTGTATGCCAATGCCATGCTGACATTATGGTCCCTTTCTTCACCTGCCACTATCAGAACTCATGTGGAAGGATAGATCATGCTTCTTCTTTACACTTTACAATAGACTACTTCTCATCTATGCATAATGGCATGATCTTTGGGCAACTGCATCATATACAACTGGGCCACTAATCACCTTTTTCAGTTAGCACAACAAAATAGCCCATATTCCGGACAGCTAAGAATCTGTGTGGACCAGCTACATTTCTTTAAGTATCATGTGGAATAGACTCAGGTCAAAACCAATAAGGTTCTTTTCTCAGCATGGATGATCACATACTTCCTCCAACAATTAATATTGTGCTGCTATTGAGAACTATGTCAATTTATATCTGGCCTCTCACTAATGACAGTTTTTAATTTGCAGATTTATCTGCTTGGCCCCACATAAAGAATTTAATAATGTTCATTCACTTCATGTATACATACATGCAATATTCACTTTGGGACCTTCTTTCTTTGACTTGCTTTTGTCAAACATAATTTTCCATTATAATCTACAGATTACTATAGTCTAATATTACCTGTTCATAGGTTAATAGGTATGTAGTAAGCTATCCACCACTAGGGTATTTTTAAGCCTAGCCATGCATCCCAAATCTCTGATAAGTTCTGGTACCCTTGGTAAGTGTAAGTAGGGGTTTGGAAGATAAACTGTTTACAGGTTGTCTGTGTCCATTATACAGTGGAACAAAATGCCCTTCACTTACCACAGCTTTTCTATCCTTGGCCCAAATGAATACATTCTTTCCTGTTAACCCTCATAAACATATCTAATGATAACAAATTTCATTCTAATCTTAAAATTTTCCTTTCAGAACCCTCCAGATATAAGTGCTTCATCTATTTAGAAACAGCTTATCCACCACCATTTCATATTGCAACAAATACCAAATCTACTGAATTCAGTCTCCAGCTTCCGTAATCTTTACATGAATTTATGTTATCTATTCTATAATTACATATGCTTATTAACAACTTATTTTTGTCTAATTACATCTAGATTTTTTTTAAGTACAATGCATACAAGTTTCTGGGAAGTGGCCCAGGTTGACTGTTTTTTGTGTACTTTCTTCTAAGTCTGTCATTTGCATTATCTTGTCAGGATATTATGTATAAAATGCCTGTAACTGTTGCATCATGAACAGTTGTTCCCCAGTACATTATGCTTTGCTGATAGACAGTGACCGAAAGTGGTCCTCATGAATTTTAGTAGCAAACTGATTACATACGTAGGCATATGTAGAAAGCACCTGTGATTTTTCTTGTAGGTGTCAGCCCTGATCATTGCTCCCATAAGTGACTTGTTCAGATTCAGAAGGGAGGCAAAGGGAAAGTGAAGGAATCAAACCTATGACTATACTGTTGAAGTTTATTTACAGACCATAGCTTTAAACCAGACAATATGTCTGGAAGTCTTTACTTAAAACTTACATCAACAATACTCTTCACACTGCTGCTAAACACTACAAAACGGCTTCAAGCATCATCTGATTTTACTTGAGAAATATAAAACAATCAGTCACTATTACGAGTTTCAGATTAAAATGCTCCATTAAAGTCTCTTCATTTTTTTGAATTTTTTTTTTCAGAATGTTTAATTGGTTCAAACAAAACAAGTAAAAGCCTATAAGTTCTGATTCCCCTTCCTTCTAAAAGCAATACTTTGTGTCTCTGCATGCATGCGTGTGTGTGTGTGTGTGTGTGTGTGGGGGGGGGGGGGGTTGGTGAAATTGCTATGTCATTTTCTCAATATATAAGCTGTACAGCCAAAAGCATTTACACATACAATATCATTAGCCAACTTAGAACCATAATTACATTCAGACATATTGCAATCAAGCCAATTTTTAAGCAAAACTTATATAAGCATTAAATAATTGTGTTGCTTGGACGAAGGCACACACTTACTATATCTTAACTTGGGTTAAAAACTAACTTCTCTTTTTGTATGTTTAAGCAAGCATAAAGCTCACAATGCCCTTTCACACAAATTTGTATTCATTTTATGAGTGCATTGCTTTGTTTTTTCTTTTAATTAACTAATGACACCTATTTTTGTTTGTAAGTTTTTTAGGGAGCCATAATTAAGTTTACTACTATATGTAGTATTTCCCATTTGCATTTGCTTTATTTTACATCTTCCATCTTTATCCCAAAAGCTGAATGCCTTTTTTTTCTTAAGCATTCAAACTGCATATAAAATGCATTAAGCAATTTACTTGTAGGAATACATAAGCAATTCTTTTATTTTGAGTTTACACAATTTTCCAGTTTGCGGAATACATCTCTGTTCATTTTGTTTCAAAAGTGAGTCATTTATTTCTTCTTTTAGTGTAATAATTACAGCACAGTACCATTAACATAAATGTTGTACAATTGCAAATTTGCTGAACACCGTTTTTTTTTCTTGATAGTCACTGCATATTAGATTACTGTATATTGATTCATCATAATACTTGACCATTTTTACTTGGGTAAATAAATACAGCTTCCTAACCCATCTAATTCAATGTGTATTATTTTTGCTATATTTGCTAATTAATACATTTCTTTGATTGTAATTTCATATGTGTTGTCTTGAAAAATTCATATAAATTGTTGCCTGAAAATCATACATGTATGATCATTAAAGTAATTTGTTTCTGCCTTCAGATTGTATTGCTTAAGCTGTTTTATAATACAAACACATTTGACATTGTATTGCTTAAGCTGTTGTATAATACAAGCACATTTGAAATTGTATTGCTTAAGCTGCTTTCTAATACAAGTATATTTGAAATTCTATCTGTATTCTATTTTGGGTCTTTTTTGTCAATATTTTGTTCACATAATTATGTAATCTGCCTCCGTAATCATCAAGAAATGTTCTTCCTACCTGCTTTCTTCTATTCTCTGCTAGATTCTGCTCATAAATTGCTATTTATGTATACATATGTGCCAGTATTTCCTCTGGGACCTCCATTCTTTGACTTGTTTTTGTCAAACATTACAGTTTCATCATTATTTTTGAGCATTTGCTCAAATGTGCATTGCATAGTCTCAGTCTTTAAAAAGGCACACATCATTGCATGTCATATACTATTTCATATTAAACATTGATGATCTGAAGCTAAATAATAGTAACATTTAATTATTAATGTCCATAGTGGGACCCTACATGAGGACTGCTGTTTAAGTATGGCACTACTTGTAAAAGGATTTAGATCAAAGTGTTTAGTAAGTGTTATGGTTTATTTCAGAAATATTTTGCTTATTATTAATTATGTATTGAGACGCATTTAACCATCAGGTTATGACAATGGTTATTAAGACTGAGGCTTGATGTAACTAAACTTAATTACAATATACTGAGTTTGTTAAATTCCCTTTGCCTGGTTCTTGAACTGGGTAGGATAGCCACTGCTACTTATTAAAATGTGTTATGCATTTCTGCAGGGTACCTTTCCTTATTTAATATAAGTGGCATGTAGTAAAGTAGGAGTTCTTTGAAAGGCAGAACTAAGTAAGATGAACATTCAATGGGGGAGTGATTTTTGTCTTGTTTAGGTTTTCTTGTCTCATAGTTGTTTTAGGATGAAAATAAATTCTAAAAAATGTGTTGCATTTTGAGCATGGCATCCAGAGAAAAAAATATGATCTACATTCAGTAAGGTAGGAGCATTCTTAAAGAATCAGATGCAGCCTAACCTGATTTGTGTAATAATCAAGCCCATAACAAATAAAATTACAATATTTCATCCTGATGTTATGGTGCAGAGGAATAAAGCCCTAACTGTGGATGATACTCCCTGTGACACCCTGTGACTGACTAGTGACCCAGACACAAATGGATTCGGCCAGGCTGAATGGTGATAAGCCTATAATGCAAGCTTACCTATAATATGCCAACAGTGAGGAAGCATAATGACAAGGAAATGTGTTCTGATTTGTCAAGTGTGGATTGCTGAACAGTCTGCCCCTGGTGTGTATAAATCCTACGTCACTCATCCAGAGTGGTGCATTTACCAGGCCAGTAGAGGGAGGAGCTTAGGGATGAAAGCAGAAAACACACAACATGCATACACGTGAGTGTACACGCACGCACACACACACACACACACACACACACACACACACACACACACACACACACACACACACACACACACACACACACACACACACACACACACACACACACACACACACACACACACACACACACACTAATCATCCCATGCTAAGGAGGATTTCAGTCATTGGCTGTAACTCTTTTTCTGATCCAAAATTGGGAAGGAAATGGCCATAGGGAGATATGAAGGTTTATTGGCTAGATTATCAAGGTGTTAACAGAATAAAAGAAAAAAACACTGCAATTCTGTTCACATAGAAAGTAAAGTAATGACTATAACCCTGTCAACCAGAGTGTGATTAGTGGCTTAGATACTTGTTGGAACTGACAGAGGGAAGAGAGAAGTAATGCAGCATTGCCAGTTTGTCTCTGCTTAATGCTGACGGACTAGGCACATGTCTGGTGCATACAGTCTTATGGAGAAGTCCCTAGTGGGGGCTGATGGCCATAAGACAGTATGGACGTCCATGCTGGCTAGATCAGCTTGAAGGGTTACATGACCTTCAGAAGGAGAGACATGCTCTCAGTAGTGCCCATTCCATGTTGATCCTTGAAGTGTGTTACTTGTCATGCTATGGCATTTAGGGTCAAAATTAAGAAAACTCCAGATCACTGTCATGACCCTTCTTAGCTCTTGTCCCTGTTTGACTTTTGCCCTTGTGAAAGACTGAATAACTGGTCCAGTTGACAAAGAAAGGATGGATGAGCAGCAGGAAGTTTGTTTGTGTCTTTCGGCTTTTTCCCAGTTAGGGGTCACCACAGCGGAACTCCGGTCTGCTAATGATTGGCAGTAGATTTTTTACGTGCCGAGTTTGCCAGTCCTGACACACAACCTTCAACGAAGGTACACCCATTCACACATGTCTCCACACAGAAGACGCTCTAGCTAAGAATCAAATGGCCCAACGTCTTGCTGTGAGGTGGCAACGCTACTGCAGCACCAGAGCAACAGGAAGTATGGAAGAAAAATGCAGGTATTTACTATGTTTACCAGAATGTAGACCTCACTTTTTTGGTTTAGATTTTTATTTGGAAAAAGCCATACTGATATACTCAGCAGGTTCTCTGTTCTTCATCACACTGAACAACATCATATTAGGAGCTAAACAGAGATCACCTTCAATATCAAATTATAGCTTACTCATATTCTGTGTGAAATTACAGCATTCACTGAGTGAGTCCCTGATGTAGTAACAAACTTCATATTCCTGTTCCTCTAATGTCTATCTGATTATTGTTTAACATTTTTATTAGAATTTACTGATCATTTCATCCCCATTAGAATTCACCAGTCATTTCCTATATGATTGATCCTTAGAGACTGCAACATATAAATGTGAAAAATAGTTTTGTTAATAATTTACTTTAGTTGATTTGTACATGGCAATTATTCTGAGCCACACGCATCATCAAACATAAGATGTGCAGCTTGAATTATCTAATCAATATGAGTGTCTCAAAGCACACTTCCCTTTGTTGGCATGAAAGCTATGAATGATTCAGTTAGGATACCACCTGCTAAGCTTTCAACATGGACTGACAACTAGAAGGTCACCTACCAGAAATTCCTTTGTGGAAGTTTTGAAAACATATATTTTATTATAATACTTTCCTTCACCACAGTGGCGGACAGCTATCTATAAAATATTACTATCCTAATTTGGATGGTTTCATCATTCAGCAAATGAAGTTTAGCAAACTAGATTTATTATTATCTGCTTATGAGTAAACAAGATCTCTGTAATATCACACAATATACTTGCAAATCAGCTTGGTTCACCTTCTGTAAGGCAAAAGTATGCCATAAAGGTCCCATCGCATTTTTATGATTTACCTCTAATTTTCAATCCAGCTGTGGTAGGGATGACTTGGGTCCCATAAAGCTGGTTCTGTGATTTCTGAAAAGCTTAGTCCTTCATTTTGATTAGCTGTTACATGATCAACATTATGGTTTCAGCTGAGATAGCATTTATGTCATTTCCAAGGCAGTTTTTGACTAAGGCTAGAGAAAAGGTACTGGCAGAATAGTTGTGATCCATTCATCAGCCCATGGTGCTGTAGAACTATGTTCAGGCCAATTTTAGGTAATGCACAGTTCTGAAAAGGATCTTTTAAGAGTACATAAGGATTTCTTAAGAACAGAAGATTATATGTAATGCATTTCAGATGTTATAATAATGTTAATTGCCCCTGTATCCTATCTGCCTGCTCTAGAAAAGGCAATAAAAATGGGTCAGGATCTGTATCTAAAGGTATAGCACGACAGCCATAAGGAATGTAAATGTATAACATGAGAGAAATGCAGATGTAGATATGACATTTAAGAACATCAGAAGGTCAGCTGCATTGGCTTACAATTAAAGTCTTTAAAATGACCCAGGTGATGAAATTTAGATTAATTCTGAGGGTACCTACTGCAGCTAGCATGGGGAAGAGAAAAATGATAAGGCTAAGGATGTCTGCTTCTCTCTTTAGAAGTAATGGAAATTTACATGAGGCTTGGCATACTCTACATGGTGGAATCCCCAGTGAGACCAGGGATCACACATGGAATAGTGCCTACAAGGGGGAGTAGGACATTTGATTGGATACACACAGAGGTCTGTGCATACATCCATAGACGTCCATTGCATGTCAATGCCTCAGATGCTGCAGCCATGTGCAGGGATTAAAAAGAGGACCCAGATCCCTAGCACACGGATGACAGTTCCCTTTTCTGGCTTCTCACCTCTCACCCCAAGTGACTCAGTGGACTATAGAGATCTTGCCCCATGGGAAATGAATGTATCAATAGACTGATGTGGGGCTCAATGTTCAGTGGGGGCCATAATCAGAGCAATGGACTAGTCAGAAATGGTCACAGCATAATTTGGGGAGTAACTGTACAAAATCTATAGGAGAACTTTCAAGACAGAAGAAGAAAAACTGCTCACAGATAATGTGAATAAACATTTTTTCTAGAGAGAAAGAGAGGGGTTGTAAGTATATTGCCTGATGCTACCAAGCAAGCACTGTGATAGGATTCTAGAATGTATGGACATCAGCAATTCTAACAAGATATAGCAGAAAAAGAATTTTGCTTTTCTGTGAGATATTTGAAGGGCAGTTTACCTTGTACTCCATGAATTTCACAGGTTCTTTGTTCCTGGTGCCATCAAATAAGATTGTCACTGATTAATTGAACGATATCATTACTTCTATTCAAAGCTCAGTCTTCATACATTATTGGTATGGATAAATATAGGTTTACAAATTACATGTGTTATGGAAAATTATGGATAACTATTGGAAGTTGAGAAATTAAAGTTTTATATTCCATGAATAATTGCTAGTTGGTCACTATCCAACCAAGTATGCACTCATACATGCCTATGTGAGTTACTATGATGTTTATTTGCAGCACTGTGGGATATGTTTGCATGTGGTCAAGGATGTCCTGGGCTATGTAATTACACCAGTTAATAACATTTAACACATAGGTATAACACTAGGAATGCGTAATATCTGCAAGAGGGATATTATCTGTTCAATTGAATATTAATGCATTTCACTGAGCTTAGGTAAGTAGCATTTTTTAAAGAGTAATGTGCATTCCTACCAACATTAGCAGAACCTGTCCAGAGTGTTCTTACATCAAGGTGAAAAATATATATCACCTAGTTTTGCACTTAAAGGCACATCTTCAGGTTTAGATATGTGTTTACTTTCAGATTTATTTTCAAACATGTTCTGATGTGTAAATCCTTCAACAGTCCTTCTTCATCTGTAACTGTTACACAAAATGTTGGCAACATAAACTGCAGCTCTGGAAAACAAAACATTCCCTAGGTTAACTTTGTAAGCCCCTAGGTTTGAAGTCAAGTTATGGAGTAATAGAGCATCTCCAATTTACTTTTATAGTGACACCAACTGCTGGATTGGGCAAGGCTTTAAACAGAACTGTCCCCAACAAAGTTTATATAAATTACTTAATATTCCTTAAATAATTAGCTTCAAATCATATCTGCTTTAATTCCTCTATAAATGTTTATATTTAACATTATCAAATGTGTTTTCCAAGTTTAGAAATAAAACATGTCTCTGTTACTTCCCTTTGGATTTCTTCAAGGCTGCCTCTATAACTCACAAGGAGTCAGTTATGTTATGACCTTTCACTTCATATTTGATGAGTACCATTTGTGAAAGAAAACCAGTCTTACTATTTAAAACCATTTTCAGGCATCTTGTTATGGTTAGTAGGGAAATTTTTTCCAATTAACATTGCAAAACCTCCGGTTTTAAAATCACAGTCATCATAAGTTTTAATATCTCCAGTTACTAGGAGTATTTTTCATTAAAGTGTATGATAATCTATATAATGCATAATACAGACAGTATACTGGGGATATACTACCATGTTTTGCTTCTATTTCCACAACTTTCCTATAGAATGATTGTGTAATTTCATTTTCTTACACAGTTTTGTTTGTGCTTATTTATACTTTCCCTCTTCCATGTGGCTCTTTGGATTACTGCTTTCCAGTGTTGCATATGCATTTGTGCTGATATTATCATTAGTATGTTTTGTCTCACTTAGTTTTATCATGCACAGCAACACATTTATGCTTTGCTGCTTTACAAGTCGAACAAAAAGGGGAGTGACATACCTGGTGCAGACTTCAAAAAACATGCACATTGTAGTTCAAAGTCTACAGTTCAGTGTAAAAGCCTTTTCTTGTGCATTTAATCAAGAGGCTTTTTCAGAGCAATCTGTGTTTCAAAAGCATTAAGCTCCAAAGAAATTCCTAGCAAATTAATGTATTCCCATTTTACCTTAATGTCTCCTGTAAGTGTTATTGTTTATGTGGTATAATTGAACCGTATTCTACTTCTTCAAATTGACATCTACAATATTCAGCTAAGTATATCCCACAAAACAAAAATCCATTTAAAATATGATTATTTTTTTAATTATAGAGCACATATATAAACGTACACATGCACACACACACACACACACACACACACACACACACACACACTCACTTGGATATAAACACAAATATGCACGTGTATGTTTGCCTACATATATACATATGTCTATTCAATTGATTCTATGTGTTTGCATGTTTTTCATCACTGAGAATTCTTTAACTTTGCATACTCCTACATTTATTGAATATGGATGTAAACTCATTCTGTTATAAGGCTATATGTAACTCTTCAAATTCTGTATTGAATCACCCATTTGTAGTTTATGCCATAATGTGTAATAATGACTGTGGCTAAAATAATCAAGTGAAATGTACTTCAAAGAAAACATCTCTGACATGAAGTGACTAGTACCAGGAATTCAACCATTCAAGTAAGACATCACAAGGAAGAACATACATTGCTGCTTCTGTTTATCAAACTTCCTTTTAGCTATGAATCGTTTTTATTTATTTATTACCAGACTACCACCATTACAGGCCCAGACAAAGGGATGAAGGAAGATTTGGCACTAATAATGCTTAGAAAGACTTTATTTCCTAAATTCTGATAGGCAAATTAAATAGTTAGCTTTGGAAGTTTGGGTGCATTTATAGACCTAATGATGAAGATGCTCATTTCTTCCTGGCACTAACACACAGATGGAATGGCAAGTGCCAAAGTGATATTGGGGTAACATTGTGGATGACTTCAGATCAAACTGAATCTGCATCTGAATCAGTTGTATAGGTGATGCTACAAAGGAAAGAAAATATTTGGTAGATATTTGGTGGATGGAATATCAGCAAGAAAAATATATATATGTATATATATATTTATATATATATATATATATATATATATATATATATATATATATATATATATATATATATATACTTTTACCCAGTAGGATTTCAAATGCAGTTACACAGAATACTGACTCACATGGTAAGGATTTCATAAGTACAAATATTAATTGCCTAAAGACAACAAAGTAAGGATTTTTGATGGATTCAATGAGACAAAACATAGAAAGTGTATGTATGAAAACTGAAAGAAAAATTATCTTGAAAGGCTGAGCACATCTATAAAGGATATCTCAGACCAGCCTCAACATGACCAGTAAGGTATTGTATGAGTAAAGGATGACTGTTATTGAACATACATAAGTCCATGCTTTTTGGATATGGATTTTTCTTATTTTAATTTATATATTTATGTATGTGTATGTGTGTGTGTGTGTGTGTGTGTGTGTGTGTGTGTGTGTGTGTGTGTGTGTGTGTGTGTGTGTGTGTGTGCGTGTCTGTATGTGCGTGTGTGTGTGCATGTGTCTGTATGTGCGTGTGTGTGTGCATGTGTCTGTGTGTGGGTGTGTTCGTGTGTGTGTGTGTGTGTGTGTGTGTGTGTGTGTGTGTGTGTGTGTGTGTAATTTTACCTTTTGCTTTTTTGACTATATTTTCACTGCAATCGTGGATTTTTTTGTCATGTTGTGTAATACCATCATTCTTCAATAGTATTACATAAATGTAAAGGCATTGTTTTCATATATTGTTGTTCATGGAGGTTTTTCTCCTGAGGACTCCATTGAAAATGGGCTCTTCTTGGCCCAATGGACTATCCTGTTAAACAAACTGTAAAAAAAAAAATGCTCTCAGCTGTGGATTTAAATGGGAAAAGGAGGTGAAGTAATTGAGTTATGGTTAGGAAAGAAACTAAATGGATATACATCAATATCACCGAACTTTGAACAATACCTCAGAGCAATGTATGAAGTACAACAAATGTCCAGGTATGAACCAAAAGGATTTATTAAAATAAATCTGTCAATAACACCAAAAATAACACCCTAGCGCTTTGGCTTCACATAAGCCTTCAAGGAGTACCATCTAGAAACAAGCACGTCTTAAATACCCACAGTTGCCATACTTAATCATTCATTAAATAATTAACACCATTAACATTCATTATTTAAAAAAAGTTAATTCTTTAAGAAACATAACATTAAATCAAATAATACATTTCCAACAGCAGTCTGTATTCAGACCCTGTGGAATTAAAGTGCCATACTTTAAAATAAATAATGTTTCTTTGTACAGTAATTTATTCCTAACTACTTCACTATTCCTATCTCCTGATATTTGTTCGAGAATAGTAGCTGTTAAACCAACAGGGCTACTATTGTGAAAATGTTTATAATGCTGTGCCAACGGACTTTCCACTTTTGATTGTATAATATCTCTTAAATGTTCACTAAATCTATTCTTAAACATACGTTTAGTTTGACCTGTATAATACTTCTCACAATTGCATTTTATAGTATAAACTACCCTCTCCATAGTACAATGATAATTACCTACTGTTTGAAAATGAATCTGATTTATTTTAGGAAAGGTAGCTACTATATGTTCACATGCTATGCAGTTCCCACATGGTTTCATCCCTTTCAAATGAACTTGTATTAATAAGTTCTCTTGTGTTTTTATTTAAACTTAGTGTGCACTAGCATATCTTTTAAACTCTTCCCTTTCTGAAATTAAACTAATTTTGTTCATACAGTCCATTCAATTCACGGAATCTAGCCAAAAACTTCTGGTAATATTTAATTACTTCTCTGACATTCTCACTCAACATATTATAAGTCATAACTACAAAAATATTTGTTTTCTCTGAACTCTTAATACTATCTTGGTTGCCAACATAAGGCACCCGCCCATATTTCTCATGTCCGTTACCATATGTTATACTTCTTATTTTCTTTACACTGTTCTCAATAATTTGTTAATCATATTTTCTTTCTGCAAACATATTTGCGGTACATATTAATTCTTCCTCAGAATTGTAGTCCCTGTTGCATATTCTGGAAATTCTTATAAATTCCCCATAGGGAAGGGAATTCAATGTGTGTTTAGGGTGACAACTATCACCCACCATAAATTGATTGACCGCCCCAAATTTTCCTTACAGGCTTGTCTTTATCTCTTCACCCACTACACCTTCTAAAGAAATATCAAGAAATGAAATTTTATTTCCATAGCTGAGTCCATCAAATTGTATAGAAAATCTATTAACTTGCAATTGTGCCACAGATTCTGTCACTTATTCAGTACAAACAGATTGGGATTCAGAGTCTACTACTATGGAAGTGGAGAGGCTAGAAATGGTATGGGAACTACAGTGAGGATGAGGCTTTAGAAGAGAGTGAGAGATGTCATGAGTATTAATAACAGACTCATGGCAATCAGACAACAGTGTAAGGATAAGGCACTATTCATAATATCAGCCTATGCCCCACAGCAGGGTTGTGATAATGAGGAAGAGTGTGCATTCAGACAGTAGATGCAAGACATACTAGATAAATCAGGACAACATGAATTGGTGTTGATAATGGGTGACCTGAATGCACATATTAGGAAAGACAAAACAAGTCTTGAGATGTATATATATATATATATATATATATATATATATATATATATATATATATATATTACCTTGCTGCTGACTCCTTAACTGCATTCCCTCAGCTTGCTCTCTATCAGCCAAGTTTGTTTTTTTCATCTTCATGCTGACAGCGTACTGTTAAAAGTCCTGCATGCTGCATTAAACGGTTGCAACAAAACTCGCTCATCACACAGCTCTGTTCTCTTACCTTGCAGTGTCTCCTTATCTTCAAAGTATGTTGGCTTAGTTTTTACAATTTACAGTATACTTATTTAAGACATTATCTACTGCACTCTCTAGCAAGTTGGTATGCTGTAAAGTAGCTTGGCAGCAAGGACCCCCCCCCCATTTCTTAATAGACTGCCTGTTGGTTTCAACAAAGTATGTCTATTACATGCTGGACTCATTAGCCTGTGTTAGGATATTTCTTACCAAGCCTGTTTTAAGTTATTTCTTACCAGATAGTGCTACACAACAAAACCTCATATTCTTACTATGAACAGTACATAGCCTTATTCTGTTAGAGTTTTTAGTGATTGTGCTTGACTCTGGGCTTGGCTCAACCCTCTCCATTCGGGCTCACTTCGCTCACCTCCCACCTCCATTCCCACCACCCCATTTCATTTCCTTTATAGCTAACTACTTTGCACCTCCCACAACATACACCCTCTCCCTCCTGTCTTTCACTCCATAATAGACTATGCATCAACCCACTTGCCTTCTGGCTACAGCATACACCATCTAGATCAACTAAAAAGGAAAGGTGGGGGAGTTGCCATCTTACATTCTAACCACCTTACCATTTCTAACTCTACTTTTACATCCCAAGCCTTCTCCAAGCTGAAATTTTATCTGTAAACCTAAATATCAATAGCCATTCCACTATCACCATTGTAGCAATTTACATTCCACCAGTTGATAATATCATCCTACTGGAAAATATGCTTGCTCATATCTCCCAGCACATCCCAAATTAAACTATCATTATTGGGGATGTCAACATTGACTGGCTATCTCTCTCCTCTCAAAACTCCTCACAACACCTTAATCTCTATGGCTTTACTCAACTCATCTCAGATCCCACTTATTTCAATAACTCCCATACAGCATCATCTCTCCTTGACTGGATTCTTGTCTCTCACCCTTCCAAATACCATAACCCTGAAATGCTACCAAATTCCCTAAGTGATCATTGTCCAGTAAAAATACTAAGATACACATCCCATCAAGCTAAACCTCAAAGGTTTATCAAACACCGAGAACTCACAAACTTTAATCCTGAAACTTTCAAATCTTTACTATCAAAAGTGAACTGGAGTCCCTTAAAACTACTCCCTTTGGATGAAGCTGTCCACTTTTTTAACTCCACTTTCCTTACTATTTTAAATTCTGTGGCACCCCTTAGAACAGTCCACATAAAGTCTAACATAGCCCATGGCTGACCATAAACACACGTGCACTACTAAAAAAAAAGACAGAGCATGGAAAATTTGGACTAAAACTAAATATCAACCAGACCTCCAGAAATATAAAGAACTTAGAAATCTTGCCAAAAGTCACATAAATAAAGATAAGAAGAAATTCTATAATAGTACATCTTCTACCTTTAAATTCAACCCTAAAAAGTTCTGGCACTCTGTAAATCAAATACTACACTGAGGTATGCAAGCCTCCCCTAACCCCCATCCTGACAAAACAGATGAGGAAACTGCCTCCATATTTAACAACTACTTTATAGACTCAGTATCCAAATTACTAAATCAAGACACAAACCATCCCACCAACAATAATATACCTAATAGCTCAAACTCTTCCATCAGTAGTAACCCTACCACTACCTTCTCCCTCAAACCTGTCTCCACTAACTATATTAAAACTCTACTATCTAAACTGGGTTCCTATTACGTGATCGAAGTTTTGAAACTTCAAACATGACAATATCGAACTTGTCTGTTGGAAGTTTCAAAACTTTGAACACGGAAAAAAAAAATAAAACATGCAACAATAAACTAACTGTTTCAAGCAGGGGGGCAAGCCACCCTGCCCCCCACACCCTCTGCTCTTTAAATATACCAACTCTGCAATCGCACTACAGTGCAATAAAGGGAAATATTCCCTTTATGCACTATAGTGCGGTTTCGGAGTTGGTGGGAGCCCCCCATGTGGGGGGTGCAGGGAGGGCTTGCCCCCATCTTGCAACAGTTAGTTTACTGTTGCATATTTTATTTATTTATTTTTTCCGTGTTCGAACTTCTGCAAGTTAGACTATATGGTTTCAACCATATAGGGCTCGAACCTGTTGAAGTTCGATCACGTAATAGGAACCCATCTAAATTAAAACCTTGCTCCACATCCATAGACAACATTCCCTCTGCATTCCTTCAGGCTGCTGCTGATGTTCTTGCTTTCCCAGTTTCTATTCTAATAAGCTGCTCTATTAAGGAATCCACAGTCCCTTCCATCTGGAAGCAATTTTATACCCTTCCAATACACAAAGGAGGAAACTCCACAGATATAACTAATTTTAGACCCATAGCCATACTCTCACCACTCTCCAAACTTCTGGAAAAATGTATACACAATCTAGTCTTACACTACCTTCTGCAAGAAAATCTACTCACACCTACCCAACATGGCTTTTGTCCCATGCACAGCACTGAAACAGCTCTCCTGTCTTTCCTAAACTCTGTATCACTAGCTAGAGACAGTAACAAACTTATTTCCCATCTCTTCATTGACCTCTTTAAAGCCTTTGATACAGTCTCTCATAAACTTCTTCTCTTTAAACTAGCAAACTTACACTTCTCTCCATCCATCATATCTTGGTTTAACAGCTATCTCTCTGATAGACTCCAATCAGTCAAATGGCTCTCAGCTTTCTCCCCTCTTCTTCCTGTTAAAACGGGTGTTCCATAAGGCTCCATCCTTGGGGGCCACTTCTTTTTAACATCTTTACCAACCTTCTCTACTCTTCCTGCCCTGGATCCTCACTGATACAATAAGCAAATGATTCTACACTTATCACTATTGCTGAATCACCAACTCAACTAAAATCAGATACACAGTCTTCTTTTAACTCTGTAGAAAACTGGCTATCTGAAAACCAGCTTATCCTTAATCCAAAGAAAACCAAATTACTACTCGTTCTCCCTAAAAACCTTAACCATGTAAAGTCTTCCTTCTCCATACTGTCACAAAATAATACTCAAATACAGGTAGACACCAGTACAAATCTCTTAGGTGTTATTATTGATGATAGACTAACCTTTGATTTACACGTCAATAATTGTATCCGAAAAACACATCTCAAGCTAGGCCTCCTCCATAGAAACAAAAAATATCTTACCAAAACAGCAAAACTAACCCTTTCAAATGCCTACCTCTTACCCACTTTACTTTAGAAATCCCAAATTCTTACCAGTCTCAACACTGGACTACTAAACAAGATAGAAACAACTTATAACAGGATTGCCAGATTTGCTGCCCAAATTTCTTACGAGTCCCATCACTGTCTCTCACTAAAAGAACTAAATTGACTAGAATTACCTAACCTGCTTCGGTATACTCAGTTTCAGATTATTCATTCCATTCTCTACAAACCCTCTTTCTGTCCAACTATCTCATCTCTAATCTCTCATTACCTACCCACTAGATTACTCTGCAATTCTGAACAAGGCCTACTAAAAATCTACAAACCAAGGACAAAAATGGGTCACCTAGTCTATAGCTTTAATCCTTCCAAGGCCTGGAATAGCCTATTACTAGATATAAGATCCCTTGAACATTACAATCAATTCAAAACTGCTGCAAAAAATACCTTCATGAAAAATGGACTTGCCAATGTAATTGTCCCCCCATAAATACTCCCCTATAACCTTCTACTTCTCTTCTCTCTTCCTTCCCTTCAATAAACAAACTTACTTCTTTATTTTCTCCTCTTGGTACATCACTGTACAAACATAACTAATAAAATATTTCAGCTATGTAACTATTTCACTATTATGTATATAATATGCAATTATGAATGTACCCCTCTGATGAATGTATTTCTATGTATTTCACTTGCCATAGTTTAATGTATGACACTGTAATGCAGTAATCTGTGGTACTGATGAATGCATTTCTATATGTATTCAATATGTAAAATTTCTATTTTCTGTTGGAGCTTTTTTCCTCGGGCCTCCACTGAAAATGGGCATTTGTAGCCCAGTTGAACAAACTCGGTCAACAAATATAAAATAAATAAATAAATAAAATAAAAGTCATGAGGACTACGTGGGTCCACATGGGTAGCGCAACATGGATAAAGATGAACAGGCCATTCTAGCATTCTGTCAGGCAAATGGCTTGATAATGACCAACACAGAGTTCAAAAAGAGACAGTCACAAGGTCACATACAAGAGCTGCTAACAGGCAACTCAGATAGACTTCCTCCCAGTAAGGAAAAGGCAATGAGGTAGACTCATTGACTACAAAGTCATCCCCAGTGAAACAACTGGGCACAAACATAAACCACCGATTGCACAATTAGCCAAGAGCAGTGTTCAGAGAGGACTCTAAGATCAACAGAGACCAAGCTGAAAACTTGAAACTGACTGAAGAGAAACCACAGTTCAAATAATTACTCAGGGTTCTAGCACCCCAAGAAAAAAGGAAATAGGTGGAGTTGAAGAAGAATGGCAGTACCTCAAAACTGCATATGTGAGGACTACAGAATAGTATGGAAATAAGGTTGATAAGGAAAGCTGATGGTGGATTGCAGAAGTCTGGGAAGTCATCAAAAAAGAAGGAGTGCAGGAAAAAGTGGGAGATAGTATTCCTTATTAGCTGGTCTTTTCTAACAAAGATGCTAAAAGAGGGGTTGCAATAGTAAAGAATAAAGCATCAGGCAATCTACCAGCTTCTGGAAAGTAGATGGCACAAAAAACTATTTTAGGTTGCAAGGCAATGTCAAAAGATAAAGAAGATAGTCAGACACCATTCATTAGAGATGCCAGAAACAACCTAATCACCAGTCCACATGACATCAAAGGCAGATGGAAGGAGTATGTCTAGCAGCTTCTGAATGAAAAAACCCGACAGAAGCTGTAATGTCCCAGACATAGCCTATGATGAAAGAAAAGGAAGATCCCACCATAGCAGAAGTAAGAACATCACTAAGGAAAATGTCAGGGAAACAGCAGGCTTAGATGAGGTTGCAGCAGCTATATTAAAGATGCTGGGTGAGATAGGGGAGAAATGGCTCCTGATGGTAGTCATAGCAGTGTGGAGAGAATATGTATCCCAGATGACTGGAGAATAAGCATACTTGTGTCAGTGTGCAAGAACAAAGAGTACACTTACAAACATGGGCACTATAGAAGCATCAAACTCTTGTCACACTGCATGAAAGTTCTAGAAAGGGGATTGATAAATAAATACACAAATTAGTAGAAAGTAATATGGGTGATTAGCAGATTCAGATCAGGATGCAGTATGTTTGTAGTGAGACACATACTTGAGAAGAAGGTAGAGATGATGAAAGAGTCCAACTGGGTTTTCTTAGAAGTGGCAAAAGCATATGACAAGTTCCCAAAAAAAGCTGATTTGGTCAGTTCTTCAGTGGTTCAAAGTCCCAGAAACTATGGTAGAATTAATGCAGGCTATGTAAAAGTAACCAGTGACTCAAGTACTTCCAGTGGGAGTGGGTGTGTATCAGGGTTCAGTTCTGAGCCCACATCTGCTTATATAGGGGATAGACTACATTAATCAACAGGTCAGAGGGAAGAGATCAACAAAGTTGCTTTATACAGATAATGTGGCATTACAGGCAGTCTCTGAGTAAGAACTTCAGCTAATGATAGGAAATTGGAATGCATAACTGAAGGCACATGAGATGAAAGTGAGTACAGATAAGACAGGTGTAATTGCAGCAACTGGTGGAATCAGAAGAACCTGAAAAATGAGATTGAAGATAAAATATTGGAACAAGTTACCGGCTTCAATTGTCTGGCAGTGGTGGTTGAGAAAAGGGGAAGTCTGAATGATGAGTTCAAAGTTAGAATCAGAGGGGCTGCAAAGCGTGTCTGGGGTAGTATATGACAGAAGAATGTCAAATATGCTGAAAGGTAAGATGTACAAATCAGTGGTGTGACCAGTACTCCTGTATGGTACAGAAACCTTGGCAGCAACAGCAGAATACTGGATGAAGCTTGAGGTAATGGAGATGAAGTGCCTGAGATGAGTGGTAGGATGCACACTCTGGGACACAAGAAGAAATAAGAATATAAGAGCACGACTCTAAGTAGCTCCAAGTGTAGAAAAAGGTCAAAGAGAATGGTTTACTGTGGTGCAGGCACATGTGCAGAAAATCAGAAGACAATCTGGAAAGAAGATTTGGGATAGACAGGAAGAAGGTAAGAGGAAATGAGTTCATCCAGCAAAGTAGTGGATGGACTGTGTGAGGGAAGACGTGATACAGTTAGGCAGGAGAGTCAAATAAGGAAGGAAAGTTGCATTGAATATAGAGAGATTTCAACAGTTGACATGACACCCATCCACAAGTAGACAACAGAAAAAAGGGGGTTGATGATGATGATGATTTTTCCAGCTTCAAGTATCTTGGAAGGTTGTTTGATGAAATGGGAAGTCGGAAAGCGGAGGTCAAAGCTGGAATCAGAAGTGCTGCGAACAAATGAGACAGAGTGCCAATAGTACTATATGACCAAAGAATACAAAACAGTGGTTTGACCAGTACTACCGTATAGTACAGAAACATAGATAGTGAAGACAGAGCAGCTGAGAAAGCTAGAGGTGATGGAGAGGAAAAGCCTGATTTAGGTGGTAGGATGTACACTGTGGGACAGATGAAGAATTGAGAATATCAGAGCAAAATCCAAAGTATCCCAAATTGCAGACAATGTCATGGAGAGCAGCTATATGGTGGTTTGGACACATGTGCAGGAAATTAGAAGACAATGTGGCGAAGAAGATTTAGCAGGCACAGGAAGAACGCAAGGGGTGTCTGGGATACCCAGGCAAGAGATAGATGGATTTCATGAGAGCAGACCCATAACAGTTAGGCATAACACTGAAAGAAAGTAGGGTAGTAGCACTGAATTGAGAGAGTTGCCAACAGCTGATGCATCACTCCACCCCCATGAAAATAAAAAAGGGACTGATGACAGTGATGATGATGATGATGATGATGGTGATGATGGCGATTACTGTGCTGCCTGTATATGATAAAAAATAGAATGCTCATTATTAACTATATACAATCTTGAAGGGAAACGCAATCAGTTAGACTTTTATTTATGTATAATCTTTCCAAATTCAACTTGCCTGTACTGAATACCTAAGCATTGAGAGAAACAAAAAATTAAGTGAGATTTTAAAGTGTGCAGCTGTGTAAGGCAGGGAGTATCACAATGAAGATGTAACAGTAGAAAATATGTTAAGTTGAACCTCTGACCTTAAATGCAATAATAGCTCATTCCCAGATGAGAAGAAATTCTTAAATGAGTCGTAAATACAGACAAGGTATTTTTGGTATAAGAGTCAGTTCTGAATAACTCATTGTGTGTATGTAACAGAATCATATACGTGCTCCTGACAGTTAATATGGAAGATTTTGATTAGGTCTCCAATCATAAGCAAATTATTACTCATTCAAGATATGGATACCAAGAAATTTGTCTCAAGATAAAGCTGAAGGGATGAATCTTGACATCCATGTCGAGACAGCATAATACATGAGACCTGATCATAATACTTTGTTGTACATGAAGATTTATTTGCCCCATTTAATAGAAATTACAAGAAAAAGTTAATAGCACAAAGTGTTTTATCAGCTTTCAGAGACTTTGAAAGTCGGTAAAACATTCAGCATCATCAGGCAGATGGCAAGCAAAAAGTGTCCATGCAGGAGAGCAAAATATCTAGCAACTTTTAAAGCTGTTTCACATTCTGTTGCTGTTTTTTCAGCTGGCTCTGTTTGCTTTTAACACCTAGCCCAAAATGCACTTAGGGGTGCTTAACAAAAGCTTACAAGCTTGCTTTTTTTCTTATTTTGTAAGTTTTCCATGTAATACAATGGGGTACTGTAAGTCACATGAAATGACTCTGCCAGTTTCCTAACTGCAAAAACATCAGATCAGCCAGTCAGCAAAGAGCTTCCGCTGAGACAAATCAATAAAACTTACAGGACAGGAATGATATTAGAACTAGCAAATAATGTATGCTTCTGATAAAGCACTGTAAAATGCCATATTTTGTTTTCATTGGGGTCATAGCTGTAAAAGTTTTCTATACATTATTTTCTGGGAAATGTATAGCTTTAATGAATTACCTTATTCATGTTGCATTCATGTCATAGTTTCTGCCGTTGAGTATAAGGTTCTCTTTTTTAAAACTTGCAGAGAAACAGCAAGTGACGATTTTTAATCTCAGGAAAAGAAGCAATGAAATGTGACATCTAAACTTGTTCATGATAGCTCCTTAGAGCGTATTATCTGAACGAACAGCATTTCCTTCTGCTAATAAATAAATAAATAATAGTGTACTGCTTGATCCATGCTTTTCTAACAAGAACCTGTATAGACATAAGATTATGGTTCAGCAAAATCATACCCTAATGAGGTACAGCAGTCATTTATAAATTATTAAGCTTGAAAGGCTTAGAAGCTATAAGCTAAATATGCAAGTTGTATGTAAGTAATAATTGGGAAGAACAGCGCTCTAATAATGCTTGGCAGAAAAAAAAAGAATCAGCAGGTGGAACTAAATTTTAAATAGTTTGCGCCCAATTTAATTTCTTTGCATTGTTTAGTTCAGTCTAGGGTGTTTTTTATCAATTCCCACTGGCACATTTGTGAAGCCTGTTAAATGCAATAGCAACTCCATGAAGTACATTTTTGGAGAAAAAGCTTAGTGCATTTCGCAGTTTCTGGCAAACAGGCAAATGGTTTTCATTTGTAACGATACTCTTTAACATGTATTTTTTGTTAAAACAGTACTGGCAAAACATGAAGAATGAAATACTCAAGCAAATGTGTCGCAAGGCACGATTTGTACTTCTGTCCTTTCCAGGCCCCACAAAATTATTTTTGTACTTTTAATGCAAACTTAACAACTATTTATTTTTTTTTTAATTTCATCTGTCTATAATTGTGCAAAGTTCTAGCTGAATAAGGTGGGAATAGGTTCAGAGTTATCCATGTAACCTAGATAAAATTATTTAACTATAACCGATTTAAATAAGTAACACTGTTAACTGCATTTAAAAGCATCCACCTTACTGCTCACTCATGACAATAAGTTATAGGCTGCCTCTATATCCACTGCTATTGAATGGAATCAATGTGCCTACTAAAAAGGGGAGACAATGATGCCAGGGTTTAAAGTGAAACAAAAAAAAACAAAGCAAAATTAAAAAAATTTCTCCTAAGGAAAATTATGTCACTTTTTTCTTGGTTGTACTCCAACATATTATTAACAAAGTATATATAAAAATACTGGAAGAACATGTTTTACTTCAAGTTTATTATGGTGTTCATAACCACATACCATTACATGAAAGGCAGCCTGACACCTGCCTCTGTAAATGACTTCTTCTCTAAGTAAATGACCAGTCTGATATGTCTTTGTCCTTTATAATCTTGTAGGTGCAGAAATGTTTAAACCTTTTGATTATATTGTTCATATTTAACATGCGATTTATGAGTACATTGTTAACATTTAGTGTATATAATAGTTATTAACATAGAGGTATGTTTTCTATCAGCACAGTAATTTGCTTGTAGAAGCTGAAGTCTATTTAGTTTGCCTGATTTCAGTTAAGCCAACATAGGTATGGTGGCTCCACCAGTTGTTGTCTGATATCTTCTCATTATACTTTTTGTTGAAAACATTTGCTGCACTCCATTCCTCCAACAGTTGAGTTTAAATATTGCAATGCTTTACAACTATTTGGTGAAACAAATCTCTCCTAATTTCTTACTGTCAGACTACCATTCTTAGCTATTCATTTCAGAACTCATCCTCTGCCTCTGCCAACATAATCACCTGCAGCACATGTTGCCCTGTATCACCAACTCCTATCATACTCCTGCATCACGAACTCCTATCATATTCCTGTATCACCAACTCCTATCATACTCCTGTATCACCAACTCCTATCATACTCCTGTATCACCAACTCCTATCATACTCCTGCAGCACCAACTCCTATCATACTCCTGCATCACCAACTCCTATCATACTCCTGCATCACCAACTCCTATCATATTCCTGTATCACCAACTCCTATCATACTCCTGTATCACCAACTCCTATCATACTCCTGTATCACCAACTCCTATCATACTCCTGTAGCACCAACTCCTATCATACTCCTGCATCACCAACTCCTATCATACTCCTGCATCACCAACTCCTATCATATTCCTGTATCACCAACTCCTATCATACTCCTGTATCACCAACTCCTATCATACTCCTGCATCACCAACTCCTATCATACTCCTGCATCACCAACTCCTATCATACTCCTGTATCACCAACTCCTATCATACTCCTGTATCACCAACTCCTATCATACTCCTGCATCACCAACTCCTATCATATTCCTGTATCACCAACTCCTATCATACTCCTGTATCACCAACTCCTATCATACTCCTGTATCACCAACTCCTATCATACTCCTGTATCACCAACTCCTATCATACACCTGTATCACCAACTCCTATCATACTCCTGCATCACCAACTCCTATCATACTCCTGTATCACCAACTCCTATCATACTCCTGTATCACCAACTCCTATCATACTCCTGTATCACCAACTCCTATCATACTCCTGCATCACCAATTCCTATCATACTCCTGTATCACCAACTCCTATCATACTCCTGCATCACCAACTCCTATCATACTCCTGCATCACCAACTCCTATCATACTCCTGCATCACCAACTCCTATCATACTCCTGCATCACCAACTCCTATCATACTCCTGTATCACCAACTCCTATCATACTCCTGTATCACCAACTCCTATCATACTCCTGCATCACCAACTCCTATCATACTCCTGTATCACCAACTTCTATCATACTCCTGTATCACCAACTCCTATCATACTTCTCCATTCCTTCAGCTTGAATGAGTGCAAAGTCTATTACCATTGTTTTAAATCGGCCCTTCCATTCCAAGCAGCATTTTGGATGCCTTTGTATGTACTGTGTAGACAAATGAACTAAATGAGGTTTGGAACAGACCAATTTGTCCAGGGACATCTTCAAGGGGGGGGGGTAGATAATAGAGTAGCAGGAATTGGGAGCATAGGGTTAAATAGGAATGGATGAGGTTTGGGAGGAAGTGAGGTAGGGGTAGGGAGGGGCTTAAAGGATGTTAGGCAAGTGTAACTGGAGTAGGAGTCACATTTTGGTGTGAACTTGCTATGGCAACCTTACGTCCGTGATGACCTATAGGTATTCTTTTGGACAGGTAGGCCTTGGTTATGCTAACATATGTGGAGAAAGCACTGTTTTACCCCCCGTTTTTTTTTTTCTGTGTGTGGTACAGTGGAAGTGTGACATGCAGGGGGTAGTTGTGGTAGAATACATATGCAAGTTGCGGGGGACATTTATGTAGTTCATGTTGTTTAAGGGGTGCTTGGTTTTGAGCTTTTTACTTTTGTTGATGGTGGGGTTGCATTTCAACGGGGTCGCATTTGGCCAGTAGCAGTTTTCTAAGGGTTGGATGGTTGGCAGGTTAATTGTTAGTTAACAGGTGTTGTGTCTTGCTGGAGTCCGTTCCTTACCTGCTGTGCTGTTGGATGGTCTTTGGTAGAGATTTGCAGTGTAGGAAGGGAGCCCTTTGTAATGGCAGACTGTGGGAGAGGGATTCACAAAAAAAAAAAAAAATAAATAATGGGCGCTTTGCATTTGGCATGAAGCTGCCAGTTTCTTCAGTCCATGCAATAGTTATACCCCCCCCCTTTTTTTTCTTTGTCTTGGTGGATTTAAGTGGTGGTTTGTGGGCTGGAGGGAGCCATGATGGTCATTTCATGGGTTGCAAGTCCTGTGGGGGGGAAGAGGTTGTACCACGCATCTGCAGTGTAGCATCGGCAAAAAAAAAAAAAAAAAAAGAAATGGAGAGTTATTTCAGCTCTGAGGTTCTGAAGAGACAGTAAACCAAGTTTTCTTAAGCAAGGTCACATTTCCGGACTGGACATGCATCACACCCTGGTTTAAGCCCTGATCAGCAGTGATTTGTACTTCAGACAGTTGAGGTGGTGGTTTGCAAGCTTCGTTCAGGAGAGAGCTCGGAACAAAAAAAAGTTTAAATGGCATAATACTGTAGAGGAAAGGGAAGGCTGCAATGAAGTTTTGGCAGTTGTCTGGAGCGTGGGAGCATGGTGGGTCATTGATCCAGTAGCATATAGAGTGCATTCCTGTGCTATTGCATTTCCACTTAAGCTGCAAGGGGCTTTTCGCAGGCTTGGAGTTATGTTGTCAACAGGTGCACCGTGCGCATGCGTGGCATGCTGATAAGTGTCACACATTAACAGTTCAGATCTTTCTGGAGGTGGCTTCTAGTAAATTGTGGCTGCACAAAAAAAAAAAAAAAAAAAAAAAAAAACACAAATAAAGGTGGACTTTTGTTTTATCACTCCGGAGTTTGTCAAATAACCGGTGGTTGTCTGGTAGTCAACTTAAGCTTGCAGTTGTCAAGTATTAGTATAAATGGGGATTCCTTGTTCTAGCTACTTGCTATTACTTGGTATATTTGGATTTCAGCCTGCATGTAGCTGGAGCACAGATATCTGCCTGGTTTGCAAACTTGTTAGCGATCATACTTTTCAACTGTTCAGACTTTTGCAGGATGCTCAGATTTGCTTCATATCTCGGTCAGTGTTTGTAAATTATGGTCTTTGGGCAAGTAGTAGTAAATCGCTGCAGACTGCAGTTTGAAACTGTCTCATGAATTACAGCCTTCATACCATGCTGAACATTAAGGTTAATGTTAAAATATTATGCTATTGAACTTCAGTAACAGTAAAATATATAAAGTTTTCCCTATTTTCATGCCTTTCTTATAGTTTGTAAGGCCTTTGGCATATTTCTTTATGCAGTTGTCTAGAATTTTGCATTGACAGGTTAAGAGGGCTATCCTGTGGATATGGTATTGTTTAAATGATTGTGTTGGTGTTCTCTTTGTTGTGATTTTGAGAGGGAAGCAGAATGGCCATTCTGTTACTCGGCTGAGTTGAGGAGAATGATTGAGCAGGTTTTTGAGATTGAGCATGCTTCCTGTGGCATTGACTGTTACAAGGGATGGGGGGAATAGTTGGCAAGCTTGGGCAAACTGTGCATGACTGTTTGAAATAGTAAGTAATTAATTAATAAAGTAAAAATAAATTAATGAGAGGGAGAGTGAAGGAGTGACACAGAAGGAGAATGTGGATTTTGTTTGCCACCACAGTAACGGCAGAAAATACAGACGTATGGTTTGCAGTGTTCTTTCATTTGTCTGGGGTACTTGTATGAAAGGATTGCTGTACCTTTATAATAACAGCTGAGTTTCATTGCAGGAGGGTACTCTCAGTTTTAACTATTTTGTTCATCTGTTGTCTGATATAAATGGTTTTAAGGAATCATTCTTTCATGCAGGCTCATGGGGGAGCTGAAGCCAGCCCTGACAATTTGTCCCTGTTTTATTGGCTTGTTCTTATGTTTTACTACTGAATTTGGAGGAAAGGGGGTGAATTACACCTAACAAATAATGTCAATAATTAAGACTTGTATAGGTATGGGGCCCAGTCCTGCCATGGTAGTAGTGAGTACATGTTGTGTGAGGATGCACTATAGGACTTGTGAGTTATATAAAGGGGGAGAGAGATTTGGGGCAATTAAGTAGGGAGAAGGGGGGGGTTAAAAAAAATCATAGCACACTCCTTGCCTTGCTAAACTGATATTTCACACCCCCTTTTTCATGATTCACCCTAGTGACACTGCCATGTGTAGCAGGCTTAGGGGGACGAGGAGTGGGGGAGAGAGGGAAAAACAAAAGGCAACATTACACTATCAATGCCTTACCCATGGAATCGGGTGGTGGGAAGAGCAAGGGGGGGGGGGGCTCAGAGCAAGATACATAAGGCAGATGAAAGGAGTGGGGGGGTCATTCTGAGTACATTTGAATGTATAGGCACAGGGAGGTTCATAGCTGTTTGACTTCTTTTAAGGCAAGGTGATTAATCTGTGTTTTTTCCTTTTGCAGATTGCAGAGGTGTGGAATCAAATGGACATGATTGGTGACCGGAGGGAAGGAGAGTCAGAGGTGTTGGAGCTGGTTCAATGGATGCCACTGCTGCTTGGGTGGTGCACAGGAAGGCCAGAGATAGGCTTGTGCTGAGTGACCAGTGGTCAGCACCCTGATTAAATGCCTTTGAAAGGTAATAGATGCTTTATGTAGATTTTGATGGTTGGACTAGTGTATAATGGGATTGTGGATTTTGGTGCTGGAGTGGTGCATAGGGGGTTATGTAAGGAGGTGTGTTTGGGCCAAGATAAGGTAGGACTAGGGGTGTGATGGTGCATGAACCAGTGGCTGTTGTCATTGATGGAATGGTGCATAAATGTGATTGATTGGGGGAATGTAATGTAAACAGTCACTGTCCTGCAGGAAATAGTTAAAGGTAGTTGATGCTGAGGGGCTGGACGTTGTGTTTGTTGGAGTTGCATAAAAAGGAGTCACAAGGAATTTTATTTTATTCGCTGTTTAGCAAGATATGTTGAACTTGGTGCGATTTGGGTAGTGTATCGACTAGTAAAAATGTATGTTGGGGGCTGGGTAAAGCAGAGTTGTGGATCTGTTATGGGGTTCTAGGGGGTTTCAACAGGTGGGGTGCATGTGCAGTAATTAAAGGCATAGGAAGTCACTATGTTACTGGTGCTAGGGCCCTTAAAAGCCAGTTTATCTATATGCATTTTATTTATGGTTATTATGCACTTGTATTGGGAGTAAGGTATTCTCCTGGGGAAGGCTGGGTTGCTGTCTGGTAGATGGTATGTTAACAAGTGCTTCTTTTGTACTCATTAAGGCATTTCAAGGTTGGTGCAGTTGGGTAGTGTAAGGCCAAGGGAGGATAAGGTATGTTGAGGGCAAGTCATAGCAAGGTTTGATATTTGCTTAGGGGTAGTTTTAGGTTCTTACTGATGGGAAGAGCGGCACCAATTTCAGGAGCCGGGTAGTTACTAGGTTAATGGCTCTAGGTTTTGATGAACTAGATAGCTTCAGGTAAGTAAGAATCCTTAATCCAGAGTGCAATGCATGTTGCTTTTATTTAAGAGGGACATGGATGATTGTTGCCCATGTCCCAAAGGAATACAGGTAGAGGTGTGGGGAGTTTTTTACACTTGTAAATCTTACAGGTGGTTTTGTTAACACATCTTAAGTTTCATTGTTGTTTTTTATGCAGTAGTAAATGCATTTTAAGCAGTTAATGAAGGAGATATGCCAGTGGTGGTGCATACTGTCATTAAGAAGTTGTGATTATGTGTGAATGAAGTATTTACAGCTTTTTCTTTTACAGATCCCTCAGAGGTTGCAAATGGAGACAGGCTGACTGGGCATTACTTGGTAGGTTGAAGGAAGGTGGCTTTGACAGGCGAGAGAGGCGGTTGAGGTTGATGTCGGTTGATGGAGTGGTGTGAAAAGAGGTCATGGTCTTCCAGCAAGGCAGCAACATATGGAATTGTTATATTTTCTTCCCAATAGTTACAACGTAATGGTTTGTTTTGCTTTTTTTGAGAGGGGAGCATCAGGAGTGAATTTACAATATATTATTGGCAGCTGGGGTTTTGCTTGGATTGGCTCGGGTAGGGTTGCAGCCTTCAGGGGTAGGGGGTTAGTGGGTTGCATTGAGTAAGTGGGTCCAGGTGGTGAGCTAGATGGGGTGTCCTTGCATGGGAAGTGTGGCTTTGATTTACCGTACTTGATGGAAAGAAAGGGTATGGTTTATTTTCTACATCCTGGACGGAGTTGACATGTCACTAATCTTGTTTCAATCAGGTGGCATAGTGCATTTTCAAGTTTGGTATATTGCTTGTGGCATTCAAGGGTACTGCTAGAGCTAAGAGTGGTCAGATTGCTAAAGCTATCATTGGGTTTATGTGCCTTAATGTTTATTATGGGTAGTTGGTGTTAGCAAGGTGGCTGTTAAATGGTATTTGAAAGTTTTTGGGTTGTTTCTACATGTCATTGGGCAAGTAAAAGGGGGTTGCTATGTGAAGGGTGGTATGCAATTCCTTTTATTTAGTTCCGGTGGTTGGGGGTTGAGTTTTCCTGGTCCAGTGGCAGGTCATGCCCTGGTAATCATTAAGTAATTGCCAGGGGCTGGTAGTGTCCTGATAATTATTGTACACCGTATTATGTTTGGCCTTATCCCCTAATGGTGGCTCGATTATGGAAGTTTGGTGGAGAGAGGGGGCACAGCCTGGTCAGGCTGATGGGTGGAGAAGAGGGGCAGGCTTGCCGTCTTCTGTTCCCCCTCTGGTGTTGGATGGTCAGTTCAATAAGTTGAGAAAGGAAAGTGAGTGGTTATGCTGCTTGATAAGTACATAAGCACGGGAAGGAAGCTGCTTATTTGGTTGATGGTATAATGCAATAAATGGTATTGAAATGGAGCGGTTACACTGCTTGATAAGGACATAAGCAAGCAGAGAAAGCTGCTTATTTGGTTGATGGTATAATGCAATAAATGGTAGCGGAAGTGAGCAGGTACACTGCTTCGTAAGTGAGTGGAGGTATGGATGCTGCTTACTGATCAGGAGGAGCAGGTTTCTGCTGTCCTGTCCTGTGATAATGTTACATGGATGTTATTTCACCTGTATCATGTTTGGTTGAAATGAATGAATGTTGGTTAACATTTATGTTTATGGAAATTTAATAAAGGCCATCAAATGTCATTCAGTATGATGTGTTCCTTGAAGGGGACTGTGACAAATGAGGTTTGGAACAGATCAATTTGTCCAGGGACCTCTTCAAGGGGGGGAGTTAGATAATAGAGTAGCAGGAATGGGGAGGATAGGGTTAAATAGGAATGGATGAGGTTTGGGAGGAAGTGAGGTAGGGGTAGGGAGGGGCTTAAAGGATGTTAGGAAAGTGTAACTGGAGTAGGAGTCACATTTTGGCATGAACTTGCTACCCACCCTCCCTTCCCCTTTTTATTAGTGGGGATGTGGTTATGTTTAAATTGGATAGGGTAGAGAAGAGGGGCAGGCTTGCCCTTTTCTGTTCCCTCTCTGGTGTTGGAGGGTCAATTCAATAAGCTGAGAAAGGAAAATGAGCCGTTACGCTGTTTGACAAGTAAATGAGTTAGTGGAGGAAGCTGCTTATTTGGTTGATGGTATAATGTAATAAATGGTAACAAAAGTGAGCAGTTACGCTGCTTGTTAAGGACATAAGCAAGCAGAAGAACCTGCTAATCTTGTTGATGGTATAATGCAATAAATGGTAATGGAAGTGAGCAGGTACACTGCTTCGTAAGTGAGTGGAGGTATGGATGCTGCTTACTGATCAGGAGGAGCAGGTTTCTGTTGTCCTGTCCTATGATAATGTTACATGGATGTTATTTCACCTGTATCATGTTTGGTTGAAATGAATGAATATTGGTTAACATTTATGTTTATGGAAATTTAATAAAGGTCGTCAAATGTCATTCGCTGTGATGTGTTTCTTGAAAGGGACTGGGACAAACACAAGATTCCATGCACAGCAGATGCAACAGTAGCATAAATACACCTCTCAAAAAGGTTCCTTTTGTGATATATATTTTATTAACATAGACATTAAGTGGAGGTATTTCCTTGAGATAGCTATCGAGATCAGTATGTCTGTGAGAGTAATATGTCCTGGCCTCCCAGCATTAATACCCATTAAATAAGGATCAGGTCGTACAATACCAGTGGAAGATATTTTCACAAAACTTAAAATTGTTATCGCTATTGCATATTGTTGAATTATATTTGTGTTTGTGACTGTAATACCTCTTCAGGAATGATGTTCTGTCATCTAACACCATTTGGGTGAAATAAACCTTCCTTCTATCAACTTGAGCTATCCACCTTTTACTTTTAAATTTTAATTTGCTCTCATGAATCTCTTAGTTCTAAGATAGTACTATGACTCTCCTTATGTACTGTGATGGTTAGTGAATATTATAATTTGCCTGCTTTCTTTTATATTAATAATAATGATAATACTAACAATGAGATGTTTTCTATGGTCTGTATAGAGGGTAAATCCTTCACTTATTTTCAGTTGATTTAATCTATAGTGAGTCATGTTTTGCAGATTCTTGAATATTGAGAAATGTGATACAAACGAATGTAAAACCAGAAGAATACATATTTTTGCAGAGGGCCAAGACAATTTGCACCCTAACAAGCACTGCATACTCCTTAAGTTCTATAAACCAATTCCATGGCTGCACTATAGTGTAGAAAAGTGGAAACAATACAATGTAGCACATTTTGGCTCATGTAATACAAATGCACCTGGTTTCCACAAATGGTGTTTAAATGAAATAACAATAATACCATGTATGGAAAATTAGTGGAGCGAATGTTGCTCCTGCAAGCCTTACTTGCTGATATTTTCTTTGATGGCTGCACTATAGTGTAGAAAAGTGGAAACAATACACTGTAGCACATTTTGGCTCATGTAATACAAATGCACCTGGTTTCCACAAATGGTGTTTAAATGAAATAACAATAATACCATGTATGGAAAATTAGTGGAGCGAATGTTGCTCCTGCAAGCCTTACTTGCTGATATTTTCTTTGATGGTGTACCACTTGGTTACCTCATAAGATTAACACAGATTATTTTCTTCATTTGTTTATGTTTCTAGATTCCTATGCTCTAGCAGGAAAGAGATGAGGTAAGCTTGTTGAAGCCTTGCCACTGCAGTTCCACTATTACACACACCCAGTTATTCCCCTTGTCCATAAGGGATAGGGAAGCTACACCTGGTATTCTTTTGTTATTTCAGATCCATTCATCTAAGTTAGATTTAAGATAGTGAAGGATCTGCTTTGTTTTAAAGAAAGCCAGATTTTATTCCAGTGGTGGATAATTCTTTGGAAAACATATCTTTCATGCCAAAAGTCTTCACTAAAAATACAGATATGACCAACCAAACAGAGCTGTAAATAATTAAAAACCTTTTATAAGGCAGCATGTCCAGGATCTATTCTGGATATGTTTAACGTAATATAGTTAAAAGTCAAGCTTATAGGGTGTTGAGGTTGCATACGGATGATAGCATGTTTGAACAAACTTTGCTAGATCTACATGACAACTATACTGAGAGAGGCTATGCGAACCATGAATGGGCCTCTTCAGTTGGTGACATAAGGGATGCTCTGAAGAGAGGGGTAGAAGGGTTTGAGAAACCCTTCCAGAAATAAGGTTTAAATCTGATTTTAGAGGGGGGGGGGCATTGTGAATAAAGCTGAAGTGGCAGAAACAAAATGGATAACTACCTTTCAAGCACATAGAACTCCTGTCTTGAATGAAGTATACCTTTAAAGCCATTATTGAGAGCTTGTGCATTGCTGCATTGATTGATTTAATGGTTTTATTGTTTTATTGATTTGTATGATATATAAGAGTGTGTGTTTTTTGTTGCTACATGGTCTGAAGAACTGCATAGTGAGTGCATGAAAGTGCACCTACTGTGTTTGGTTGGTTATATCTGTATTTTTAGTGAATTGTTTTTTGATATGACTGGCCATCATTCACTTGGTCTATCCTGTTTTGTTGTTGATTCCAAAAGTCTTATTTATGTTGCATTTTAAATTTAGATACCTTGATTTGTGTGGCAGCCACTTCTACAGATGTGCGGTAGATTCACCAGAATTAAGTTAGTTACAGCTTTGTATACCAGGTGTAGATTAGCACATAGTAGTCTGTAAGAGACAAAGAAGACAGGAGAAGTAAGCCTTTTAGATGCTCTGAGAAACACACTGCCCTCATACCTTCGGATTCTTTTTTATTGTTGTTGTGAGGAACCAATGTATTTTTTCTTAAGTCTCTAGATAATTATATACCGAAGGACCTGTTGTATTCTAATATAAGCCTGAAGAAATATGAGTAGATGAGATCAAGATCAAAAGGAAATTCCCTTGACAGCCTGTTGCGTGGGGTAAAAGGCTATCCTAATAACAGAGGATGTTTGATGGCCAAAGGAGCTTTGAGAACCTATAAAAGTACCTGGGACAAAAATGACAATATCTATTTTAAGAGGTTGGCATTTATGTGGTAAGTGTGTAAAAGTTTCTGTCTCTCAAACCGTTTGATGCTACATTTATTGGCGGTCAGCTTCACACAATGTGTTTGTCTGAGTTAGGCCTAGAAGATCTAGTTATCTTTAGGGGGCTCAATGATGGATTCAGGCTTGAAATTGTCCATACACATGCCTAGCCAGAGGCTGATAATGCCAGTTCTGACATATGTGAAGTAGCTACCAAGTAAATGGGTTTCAAAAAAGGAGCTCTGGTGTACAAATCTGGCCACTGGTCTCTTGGATATGTGCTGTTGACTCTAAAAATGTGATGTCTGTCAATGAGCCAGTTGGCAATCCACTGGTTTACATAAGAATTTATAGTAAGCTTAATTGAGTCATTGATGATGATAATGCAGAGTGGGATATAGTGTCAAAAGCATAGCTGTTGAAGTAGGCTATATTAGGAGCATCAATGACTCTATCAAATAAGTCAAAAGATTTATTAGGCATGATCTACATTTTAAAAAGCCAAATCATTTACAATCTATGGAATGTCATTTCCCAATGTCCTCGTTTATAAGTTGAGTGATGCATTCCATCACTTTTTAAATGATGCTGGTGAGGCTGATTGTTTAATAGTTGCCAAGGTTTGTGGTGGAACCTCCCTTGTGTAGTAGAACTAATACAGCTGATCTTCATGCTTACAGTGTATATCCAGGGGAGTGAAGATCTGATAAGGGATGTTTTATATTGACCAGCTAGCAGCCTGGCATGCTATTGGATCCACAGGGCTGATGTTTTTGGTCCTGTAATTAAATTTGGCAGGTACAGACTGGGTTTTGTATTGGGAAGTTTGGAGTTTGCCTACCGGAAAAGTTGGAGATGAATTATCTGCAAAAATATTGGCTTCAGCTTTAAGGTCTGAATGTGTAATGTCATCAGAGAGTGTAGTGCTGGTATTATTTCTGAGGTTCTTTGCATAATTGAAGAATCACTTGTGGTTAGCTTTCAGCTGACATGGTAATTTTCAGCTCGTAGCTCACCCTGCAAGATTTGAGTTTGCTAGTGAGCTCTTTGTTAACCGTTAGATGGCGATTTTAACATATTGAATGTTTGTTCTTTTCTTCAGTGCTCTGTGACTTTTCTTTTTATTGAAGAGTTTAACAGTTGTGTTCTACCTAATGGGTTTATTTTTAAACTTAAAATTGTATTTGTAGCAAATAGGATCATGAACCTCTATGTAAGACTTGAGATGAGGATGGGTATAAATGGCAATTTTTGTTATAGGGTCATTGAGTGGGGGGGGGGGTGGCACTGAACTGTCTCAAGTCATCATCAAGTGCAAGGTGACTGACTTTGGAGAAGTCTCTAAAGACAGCTGAACTAATTGCTGACCTGCAGTGGGACTGTATGGTGAATCAGATAAAATGGTGATCTGCTTTGACCAGTAAGGGTACAACAGTCACTGGTAGTCAGGGCTATGCTTGTGAAGACAATATTGACTATGTTGATGCCTCTGATAGGGGATGCAGTATATCAGGAAAGTTTATAATAATAAAGTCAGTGAAGCACTGGACATATTTATTCACAGAGACATAAGAGTGCCTGTTTATGAAGGAGCAGTTAAACAAAGGTAGTGTGTTAATGTAATTTCATATTTTGCATCATCCATGGGGTTCTGTAGTTGGTCAGGAGGTGGTATAAGAACTTGATTACTAATATTAAGATATAGAGCAGATTGAGGTCACTATCCTGGTCAATTAGTCTGGAAGTGATAGTGTTTCTGATAACAACAGGCACATAGCACCAGCAATACTTTTGCTGGCTCAAAATAAGTAATAGGCAGAGTGATAGGCAGAGAAGCCAAGTAAGCAGGAATTGATGTAATTGTTTTGGAAACAGGTTTCAGTGAAAGCATAAATATCCAAGTTTACCACAGTTAGTAAGACCTTGAGGGGGGGCATTTTTTAATTTAAGCTCCTACTATTTGGCAGCATTACTCTGACATTTTTCACGTTAGAATATGTATTTATTTTGTTATAGGCTGACCATATTGGCATTGCCTAATAAAGAAACTATGAAGGTAGAAAATGTCTTGGGTGGCCGCGGTGGTGCAGTGGTTAGCATTGCTGCCTCACAGCAAGAGGTTCTCCTGTCCAATCCTCGGCTGGGGTGCCTTCTGTGCGGAGTCTGCATGTCCTCCCTGTGGTCATGTGGGTTTCTTCCGGGAGCTCCAGTTTCCTCCCACATCCCAAAGACATGCTGTAGGTGGATTGGACACTCTAAACTGGCCGTGTGTGTGTGTCTGTGTGTGTCTGTGTGTGTGTGTGTGTCTGTGTCTGTGTGTGTGTGTGTCTGTGTGTGTGTGTGTGTGTGTGTGTGTGTGTGTGTGTGTGTGTGTGTGTGTGTGTGTGTGTGTGTGTGTGTGTGTGTGTGTGTGTGTGTGTGTGTGTGTGTGTGTGTGCGCGCCTTCTGTGGAAGGCTGGGTGCCGAGCTGGCAACTCAACTCTGTAAAACTCCACTACCAGTCATGAGCAGACAGGTGATCTGCTGTGGCGACCCCTAACCAGGAAAAGCTGAAAGAAGAAGAAGAAGGTAGAAAATGTCCTAGTCAGGAAACAAAAACCCTGATGAGATAATTGTAGGTGATACTTGGCAAAACAAGTGGGAATGCCTTCCATCTCCTTCCATGTTGGCACTCACTGGGGCCTCTTAGAATAACACCAATAAGTAAGCCATACTTTATATGATGTCTCTATTCTCAGTAATGCTAGGATACTGGTCAAAACCAGTTTCTTTCCATTCTTAGAGACATAGAAAGTCTCTTCAGTTACTTTTCCTTCATATAGTCTAACTGCTTGCAGTTCAAGTCATTCACACCCACATGAATGATGGACATGTCATATTCATGGATGAAAGGACTTGGTGATATAGTAGAGTCTAGGGGGTTCTATATCATTTTAGTGAAAAAACTATTTGCCGAATACCTTTTTGTCGAATCCTATTCATTGAAACCTTAATCCATCAAACATTAATTTAAGCTAAATTTTTCCCAGGGGAAGAAAAACACTTGGACAACCTAATGAGTGTTGCAAAATTCACAAAATTTAAAACCCAACCAGTTGGGGGACTGTGCCCCCCACACCCTCTCTAAATAAATATACCAACTCCGAGATCACACTACAGTGGAGAAAACAGCAAATTCCTGATGATAGACGAGCATTTTTTCCCCTGGGAAAAAATTTGCTTAAACGAATGTTCAATGGATTAAGGCTGCAATGAATAGGGTTTGACAAAAAGGTATTTGACAAATAGGTTTTCCAGCAGAGTGAAGTAGACCCGATTCTAGCACCTGAGAAGCAGTTAACTGTACCCTGATCTTTGCATAACCTAGTGACTGTTGCAATAGTGTTTCAAACAATTGATCCACTTACAAACAAGTACATTACCATGGTGAGTGGGCTATATTCTAATCCAAAGGACTTGCCTAAAACCCTCTGTGGACTCTTCTCTGTGGTGACAATGTAAGATACTATATATGGTATGGAATAGGTGTTAATGTGTTGATGAGATTTTATCTATAGGGCATGAGTACAGTGCCATGAGAAGGAGGTCATAGCTAGTTTGGAAGTGATTTTTTTGAGAATCTCACATAGAAAGGTTTTATGCTTGTGCAGCAGTGCATAGGCCTGGTCTTAGCATGGGTACTGATGACTAGTTTGTGTGAGATGTCTGCTTCCATTGTAATAAGTTCTGAAGCCTCTCACATGGGTGGTAACAACAAATGGTTGTCAGCAGCAATGTAGTGAATAATGCACTGCCTCAGATATCTAGTGCTAGAGGGCTTGTAACAGATTTGGCAAAGTCAGACTCTGGCCATGGTTTATCTAAAATGCCAGGTGGCATACGTTATATGAATTCATGGAATTTCATGACCTTCGTCAATGTAGTTGGGAGGGAGAGCTGCATGATATATAAAACAAAGGAATGCAAACTGTGCAAAAACAGTAAAACACAATATAAGATAGCACAATACAGTAGTTATGTAAGGGGCCAAGGAAACTAGGTTGTAGATACAACTGTCTAGACAACTTTACATAGTGATTAACACAGTAGCTAGAATGTCACAAGCTTCTGGGAGGTGAACAATACAATAGGTAAAGTGTTGCAACAGACATTAAGATTACAAGGCGCAATTGTCACAATACAGGATTCCAGGCATCAACAGCAGGACAGCTGTCATAGTATCGATTACAAGGCAGAGAAGTAGGTGTAATATATCAAAGTATATGATGCTATCATAGCAAAGTTTTCACACAGCAAGGCACAAGACAATCTGTCACTGCAAGGGTACGTTACAGTAGGACAATAAACAATCAGCCACAGCAAGGGTACGGTACAGCAGGACATAAACAATCAGCTGATCAAGAGTACAATACAGCAGGACCATAAACAATCAGCCACAGCAAGGGACAATACAGAAGAATAGTAGACAATCAGCCACAGCAATGTTACAATACAGCACAGTTCAGAAATATATAGCAGGGAGCAGCAGTTAACAATACTAAATTCAACATCATCAGTAGAGTGAAGGTGCCATAAATGGCTGCCCGATGCAATGAAGTGCATCCAGGCAGAGGTGATCACTAGGGTGTACTAGTCCAGAGAGAAGAGATGAATGGAGTAGAACATGTATCAAGACAAACACATTCTATAGTTGTACACACTCCAGTGGTGCATTGTATGTTCTGCAAATCCACTGCACTAAGTGCAGCACTTTGCTATGGGGATATTTTCAAGTCAAATTCAGCAGCAGATTTCAAGGCAAGTTTGTCATATTGTAGCCAAGCAGAACAGAGTGGCAGTGTCCGCAAACACCCCAAGTTCTCAGCAGACCACAATGAATACAGGCTATCTAATGTTATTACTGCTATGTAACTAATAGTATTTCAAGCCAGAAATAACAGCAGGGGAAGTTTTTTTCTCTTACCAAGGGGAATGCAGCTATACCAGTTTCAGAGACAAAATTACTGTAGTCCCAACATGACTCTTAAATCATCACTAACATCCTATATTGTATAAAACTAAGCAAAACAGTTACTTCCCAGATATTATGACAGTGTTTTTCAATTCAAGTCCAGCAGCAGATTTCCATGCAAATTTGTTTTATCATAGGCCAGCACAACAGAGAGACAACATCTAAAAACAAATTATTTTTTAAAATAGACCACAAAAATACACAGGCCAATTAAATTTAACCCAATTGTGTAGCAGTAGCAATTCAAGTCAGAAACAGGAGCAACAGTAGTCCCTTTTCTCATTAAGTTGCAACCAGCTGGTAAAGTTTCCAATGCAAAATTACCACAGCACAAAACAGGGCTGTATAATTAGTGTTAGAAAACTCTAATATATAATATAAGCAAAAGGTTACTTTTCAGGTGTTATAGGATTTTTTCCCCTAGTCAAATCAAGTAGCTGAGTTTAAGGCAAATTTGTTTTCTTTCTTTCTTTGTTTCTTTCTTTTATTTATTTTATTTATTTATTTTTTTATTTTATTTTATTTTTATTTTACATTTGTTAACCCGGCTAGTCTAACTGGATATATTTCCATTTTCAGTAGAGGCCCGGGGAGAAAAGCTCCAGTGGCAACAAATAAAAATTGAAATTTAAAAATTAATAATTAAAATTTAAAAATCAATATTAATACATAGTAAATGAAATGATTTAAATAGAAGATTATTAAAAATACAGGAAGTAATAAGAATACTAAAAAATACATGAGTATTAATAAAGTAGGTATTTACAATAGTAAAGGTGACAATATGTACAGGATAATTCAATATGCAGTGAGATACATGTAGACTATCAGTACATCAAACAGGATAGAGACTTTCAGAGCATCAAGCAGATTACACTAGTATGATGTATTCTGTTAAGCAGTTACAGTCCTACTTCAATTAATGTGAAATAAGTAGAGGTTCAAGAGGAGAAAGAGCATCAAGCAGATTACACTAGTATGATGTATTCTGTTAAGCAGTTACAGTCCTACTTCAATTAATGTGAAATAAGTAGAGGTTCAAGAGGAGAAATATCTGTAGTGAAGGAGAAGGTTAATCAGGGTTGCTGCAGGGGCATAACCAGTGTGTTTTGAGGTGTCTTTTGAGGTTTTGTTTAAAGAGAGGCAGTGAAGAAATTAAAGTTAGTTCATTAGGCAGTAGGTTCCAGTTTTTTCCCACAGAGTTGGAAAACAGTGAAACTCCAGCCATGTTGTAAGACTTGCTTATGCTAGCAAGAAGTTTGCTGGAAGAGCGAATAGAATTTAGATTTTTGTAGGGGATTATGAGATTGGAAAGTATAGGAGTGCTGTTAGGTTTATAAAATATCTTGTGGGCAATGGTGAGTTGGGAGACTTTCAGTTGGTTTTGAAATTCAAGCCAGCCTAGCTGCATTAGATTCAGACAGTGGTGAGTTCTAAAAGGATTGCCGGTGGCAAATCTGGCGATGTTATTATAGGAATTAGCTAGTTTGATGAGATTATTTTTCTTTAGATTAGTTTATATTGGTGAGGCATACAGAAGAGTTGAAATTAAATGGGAGTGTGCAATCTTATTTCGGCTATTGGTGTTAGGAAAGGTTTAATTCTATATAAGGAGCCTATTCTTCTGTTGACAGTTTTTATGATGTTATTTATGTGGCTGTCAAATGTAAGGTTATTGTCAATAGTAATTCCTAGCAATTTAGTGGTAGAATCGGGGAATATAATTGTGCCATTATTGGAGATGACAGAGAAATCTATGGGGGGGGGGGGGATTTACTGGTGGGTGTGAAGAGAAGGAGTTTAGTTTTTTTGGCATTGAGCAGGAGGCAACGCTTTGTGAACCATGTTTCAACTATGTTGAAAACATTTTGAGTAAGAGAATGCAGATCAGATCTTTCTTTCATTTTTTGTATTAAGTATTGCACAAATCCACCTGTGACCATCAAGTCTACCTCCCAGAACCCAGACTACTTATTGACTTATTGACTCATTTGTTTCTTTCTGAGTGAGAACTCTTCTCATTCATTTCCATCAAGATGAACATCTGTAAACAACAGCAATAACATGGTATAGTGCAAGGACCTTTCTTTTAAGAGATCTAATTCTCCACACATTCCTAGTAGACATGCCTGCAGAGGACATACAATGGATGCTGTGAGGACTAAATCTGACTTATACAAGTGATGCAAGTGTGAAAAAAATGTACCTTTAGTGCAGGGATTGCACATAGGTTACTGTAGCTTACATGTTTTCACCATGGAAATTGCCACATATAGCATCCCCAGGACATGTGCAACATGGCTCCCTGCCTAAGGTAAGTGAGTGAGTACAGCCCAGCAAAGTCTGCCTCCACCAGTGCTAGGGCCAAAAATCAAACCTCAGTGACCTGGGTAATAGTCTTGAATTTATCACACTATATCACAAATCTGGCTCATGATACATTATGTGATTTTTATAGAATTTGATGACCTCAGTCAGTGCAGTTGGGAGGAAGAGCTGCATTATATATAAAATGAAGGCATGCAAAGTATGCAAAAACAGTGCAACACAATATAACATAGTACAGTACAGTAGCTATAGATTTTTATGCAGTGAATTTGTTTCCATATTTTATGCATACTTCCAGTCTTGTTATAGTGTGCCCTTGTCTTTTCTACTGTTGCTATTTAGTTGTCCAGCTGTTTGAGATATCAAGGAGTCTAGCACTGCAGCCTGCCAGTCACCATTTGCTTCCTTAAGTTTTTGCACATGCATATGCATTATATTTGTAATGCTGTCTATCCATCTTAGCCTCTGTCACCTCTCTTTTTTGCCTTCTCTAGTAAGTCCTGTTTTTTTTTTTTTTTTTTTTTGCATTTCATGACAAAATACCTGATGTATGGTTTTGCTCTCAAACCACCCAGTGAACAATATGCTTCCTTGAGTATAAACTGATTGGATCTTCTGGCAGCCCATGAAACTCTCAGAAGCTGTCTCTAGTACTACATTTCAAATGCACTGATTTTCTGGCACACAACCCTACTCATAGTCTAACACTCGTAGCTATATGTTATCACTGAGAAAGTGATGGCTTTGATTACACATACATTTGTTGACATTATAATGACTTCTTTCTTTAAAATCTAATCTACTTTTGCAATGTCTTTCATTCCAAGAAACGTGTTATTGCATCCAAATCTAATCTATCCATGTCCAAAGAATCAATTGGGTAAGATGACATTTATTTTTTTTATATGTTTATGTATTTATTTATTTTTCATTTTGGGCAGTATGCTCACTTTTGCCTTTTCTGCTTTCACATTTAGCAACAGAGTTTTCAACTCTTCCTAGTTTCTACCCTTAGAGTAGGATTATCTGCATATCTAAAACTGTTAAATTTCTCCTGGGAATATTGATTTTTAGTATGATTATCTGATTCATTTAACTAATATAAATGCCACTGGTGAAATAAAAGTATTGTCAGAAAACAGAAAAAAAAAAAAAAAAACACCAAAACAAACCAACTAAACAATGTGCAGGAAATAAAATATAACATAGATTGACTTACAAGGTTCTAAAATGCTTTAATATTATGAGTGCTTTTGCCTCTTAACAAATTTACTTGAGACATCATCTAACTGAGCATTCTGCATGATATATTCAGCATATAAATTAAATACGAAAGAAGACAATATGAAGCTTTGTCTCATTTTTTTCCCATTCTTGAAGTGCTCAGTTATTCCATATTTAGATCTAATTCTTGTCTCTAGTTCTGCAAACAGATTCTCCAGGAGGTAAATTACATTATCCGCTCTCTATATTTCTTTAAATACTTGCCAAGGCTTGTTATCATCCATCCAGTCAAAGGATTTGGAGTAATCGGCATAGCAGAAGTATGATTTTTCTGCAACCATTTTGTTTTCTCTATTATCCAGTGCATTTTAGCAATTTTGATACCTGGTGCTTCTGCTCCTTCAAAAAGTAGCATATAGGGGTGTTGCCAAGATGGTGAACAGTTAACTTTATTATTTTTTTAGCTCTGCTTCACTTTAACATCTCTGGCAGGAGTTTTGTTAAAAAAATCAAATAGAATGTTTCAAAATGTGATGGATTTATAGTTGAACATCTGTTAAAAGATTTTCTACAAAAAATAATAAGTTTGAAACTCTTTTGATTGCTTTTTCCTATAAAGAAAACTAAAAAGAACTAATTCTCTCAGAATGAGTACAGGACAGTACAATAAAAAAAGACATACAGGCTATATTAAGTTACATCAGTGAGTTACCTGTAAAGACAGATAAATAAGAAAAAAAATGGTCAATTTTAAAGAGGAATGTAACAAGCTGAAGTGGTAAGTAAACCTCTTAATCATCACAAATTTGGAGTATAGAAGAGGCAATGTCTGATTTTGATGAAAGATTGCTTGAAAATGAGAGTAACACTAAATAATCTCATACAAATAGTGCTTGCCGGATCATTAAATGTTATTTCTTTGACTGCAATGGCTTTTTAGTGATTGGAACACTTTTAGATGTTTTTTTTTTTTTTTTTTTTTTTTTTTTTTGTTTTTGGTGGTTTGGAGGAGTTTGAGGGATTGATGTGTGGTTTGGATGTAGCTTGGATTCACTTGTGAGTGTTTTTGTGTGAATTGAAACTGGCGGACTGTTCATTTTCAAACCCTTATCATGAAAACCAGCTTGAAACAACTTAGAATCATAAGTACTTTTGTAATACTGCTGGAGTTCTGAAATTCTAAGAACTGTCCAGATCACCTTTTCCTATCTAAAACTAAATAATCATATTTTGAATCATGCCAAAGAATACAAGTTAGATAATAAGCAAAAGACAGTGAATTGCATTCTAAAACACAGTCAGTTATTACATAGTTCTGAATGCTTGCTAGTGCTAGTATACATGACAGGCAATAACACCAGGTAGTACCCAGGATAGTTATGCTCTGTTATAAACAAAGTATAAAAAACATAGTTTATTACATATATAAAAGTTATTGGAATGTTAAATAATTAGAGTAACATTCACACTTTTTCAAGTTAAATAGCTCATACAAATAGTGCTTAGTGATTGACTAAATGTTATTCCATTAAATACAATAGCTTTTTAGTCGTTAACATATTTGAAATGTTTTTTGTTGTTTTTTAGTGGTTTGGAGGGGTTTGAATGATTGATGAATAATGTAGAGGTGGCTTGGATTCAGTCATGAATGTTTGTGTGTGAATTGTAGCTAATAGACTGTTCATTTGCAAGCCCTTGTCATGAGGACCAGCTTGAAGCAGCTTAATTGGAGTGTTGAGCAGTTTTGTGATTCTGCAGGAGTTCTCAAAATTCTAAGAAATGTTAGGGGTACTCCCTCTTAGTAAATAATCATAATATTTTGAATTATATGCTAAGATGTCAGTGAATACAAGTTAGATAATACGCAAATGACAGTGAATTGCATTCTAAACCACAGTCAGTTATTAAATAGTTCTGAATGCTTGGAATATACCAAAATGATAGTTTATATACTAGCCTATAGAATGAAACTTCTGATAAAAATTTAGGATTGTGTTCAGTTGTTGTTGTCTCTTTTTAAAGATAACAAAACTTAATATCTCAGAACAATTTATTATGGAAAGTTTGAGTCTGAAAAGGGAAGATTTTTTCAGATGTTTGTTCACATACTATTAGATATAACATTTAGGAAAAAATACGACTGATTCTAATGGTAGTACTAGATTAAAGAGTATCAAATATGTAAGGGTAACAAGAAATGTTCTATTATATGATACTCTACACTAGGATTATAGCTAAAATATAAAACATAGGAATATAGTAATACTACAAGACATAGTATACAAACAGAAATAGAAAGAGATCAGAATATGTAAATATGTATATAGTTAAAGATCATAAAATGTCTACAAGGGTGGGAGGTTGGCATTGGCACAAGCTGCAGGGTTTGATTCTCACATGAGGTAATTGGCTGGGCTTGAAATGGCCCACAAGGATAGTTAGCCTAGTACTAATTTATGAACTCATGATCCTATTAACATCTCTGTACATAGTAAATGAAATAAAATATATAAAATCATATACCAGGTAAATAATGTGAGGTGCAGGGAAAGATGATTGTAGAGTTACACATATAAAACCAGGAACCACGCTAGGGTAAAATCCACAAAAAGCCTCTGGCTTTGGATGACTGTAGAGTTATTCAGTTTGGTCAACTTATATGAAGGATTCTGAACACCTCTCTAGCTTTTCTTATTCATAATAAGTCACTGACAGGCTTTTCTTAAAATGATGCACACTAAAATACAAGACATGTTAATACGAATTTGAAGTACGAGTTTAACATATTTAGTCTAATGGAGAGTTTGAGAAGTAGCTTGTTCATCTTTTTACAACAAACTGGGAATACGGTATTCCATCATAGAATGTTTTAGGGTTATATAATTAGGGAAGTTTTCATTTGTTTCAGAAGTTTTGTCCATAGCTAAAGATTTCACATTCTTATATATTAAGAATATAATAAGTTCTGTACATAAATGTGATTTCATTATACCTGCGCTTTTCTCTCTTATATAAATGTCTGATTTTAAATGCAGATCTATTAATATTAATAGATTGAACAATCCAGTAAAGGGGAGGTCTGTTTGAATACTTGCAATTCCATAAAGCTCAAATAGTACTTTTGCAGGAAATACATTTACTTAATAAAGATTTAAATAAACTTTAATTAAATAATTATTTGGCTTTCAAACTAAAAGAAGAGGTGCCCTCATTTTATGGTAAAACTCACCAGTTATGCCTAATGTAAAAGCCTATGTTGATAAAAATGGTATGTTAAGCATTGTTATAATTGTGTAGAACAGAAAACTATATACATTGGTGAACTCTAATTGGATTCCAGGAGTTGGAGCTTAAGATGAAAAAAAATGATTAGAAACTATAGCCTATTACATGAAAGGTGAATTCATATTGGTTGGTGGTTTTTAATTGTATTTTATCAGACAACAATTCCACTGCAGATAGAAAGATGAGAATCACATCTTCAGCCAAACACAATGCATTTTTAAATCTAATGAATTTAAAGGATATATATGACCTAAGAAAAACAAACTCACTTTAATTTATCCATTATTGATATAAATATGGAACACAAATAAATATTGATAAATTGTGTCAAACAAAAAGTTATCACATATCAGAGAAGTTTCAATAGTTTCATGTCCATTATCGGACCATAATGCTATAGTCCTTAATATTATTTTAAAAAACTGACAATTCAATACATCAGAGGAGATTACCCATGTACATTATTAAAATAAAAGGATATGAGGATTGGTATGTTAAATAGATCAAAAATGTCCAAGAAATAAACATGAATGGTGAAGCATCTGAGATTGTCCAGTCATTAAAGGCTTACCTAAATGGAAGACTTACAAGCTTGTATATTAGCAAAACAAGAGAATGGGACAAAGAACTGAATACACTGCAGGCCAAAAGAACTTAAATACAAAATATGTTGAAATATTAAATCATAAAGTTTCAATGAACTTGGAAAAACTTAAACTTCAGGCATATTCATTAAACCCTTTATGATTTCATAAACTTGCTCTTAGACAATTAAAATGAATAAACTAAATCCTATCAAAGAAATTATAACACATAAAAAAGAAAGAAGAGCAGATCATAAAGGTATTACAGAAAGCTTTAAAATATTTTATGAAAATATAAATAATAATACAAATAACCTGGTTAATGATATAGTTGAAACTTTTCTAAGGAAAAATATAAATAAAAAAATCACAAGTGAACAAGTAACAAAAAATGATATACCATTCACTTTAACAAAAATAAAAGATCAAATAAAAAAAAATAATAATATGGTGCCAAACTTAGATTGTCTTACACCAGAACTATATTAAAATACTACCAAATGATGCAGTTAAAATATTAGTTAAGTTCTATAGAGAAATAAAAAAACAACTACTAAAGTTCTCCATAATGGGAATATACCCATATATCCCTTATTTTAAAGCAAGATAAAGCTCCTAGAAAGTGTTTATCATTTAGACCCATTTCCCTTTTAATTGTGGACTATAAGATGATTTTAGCTGACAGAATTAATCTACTTATACCTAAACTAATTAAAAAGATCAAACTGACTTTATTTTAAATAGTTAAGTACAGGATAATATAATAAGAATGCATAAATTAAAAGACTATGCAAATAAAAATAAAAAAATAACTTTATCATGTGCCTCTATTTAGATAAGGTTTTTGACTCAGTTAATTGGTTATACCTGTTTAAACACTTAAAGTGTATGATTTGTCACCTGTGCTAATTGTATTAATTTCTAACTTATGCAATAATACTTGTGTTTATGTTAAAATAGGTTATTTTCTAATTCCTTTAAATTACAAAAAGGTTAAAAAAGGGTGTCTATCATCACCTTTACTTTTTGCATTAGTTATAAAACCCTTTGCTAATAGTATTAGATCCAATAAGAACATTAATGGTATCAAAAAAAGAAGATTTTGAACTAAAGATTCAACTCTTGGCTGATATGTTACTAGCAATAGGAAATATAGAACATTCATTAGAACACATAATAACTTCTATGAGTCAGTTTGAAGAAATCTCGAACTTAAGATTTAATCATAATAAGATAAGTACATTATTAATTAATAAAAAATGTTAAAAAATGCAAAAATATTTTAACTTCAATCAGAATAACAATAAAATGAAATACCTAGGTATAACCATTATATCAAAATAGTAAAGAAATGGTACAAAAAGACTTTCAACAGGTTGTTGACAAAATTTTAAGTTTAGTCACAAACTGGAACAACTTCTACTATTTTAACATGGAAGAACAATTGATGCTTATTAAGACGGTAATTCTACCTAAAATACAATCTTTAGTACTATCTCAACCAAAAGAAATCTGATGAAGAAGATAAATAATATTCTGCTTAAATTTGTTTGGCATCCTAATAAACCATTAGTTTTCTTTGATTGGCACAAAAAAAGGTTGGGATAATGGTGGAATAAGCTTCCCTGATGTTTAATGGTATACTACTTCAACAATTGTAAAAGCTGTAGCTTTGTGGATAAGTCCATTTTATGATTCAAAATGGAAATGAATGCATCAGGTAATATTATTAGTAAATAATAAATATATCATGACCAGTCATGAACAAATAGGCCCTAATAGTTTATCTGGTTATTAAAAGATTTTTGTGCAAATGGAATTACACCCTCTTCTCAAATTCCCTATTTAAATAACACCATTTCCTCTTTCCAAAAGTTCAGATATTCTAACTATTGTATTAAAAACTTAATATTTTCTATTTTTCCAATTGTATATACAAAGTGACAGCTTCAACAAATGCTAGTATTGAAACAACAAAGTAATTTATTGGAATCAATTCTTAAACAGTATATATATATATATATATATATATATATATATATATATATATATATATATATATATATATATATATATATACAGTATATATTATATATTATATATATATATATATATATATATATATATATATGTACAGTATATATTATATATAGACATATATAGATAGATACTGAAATTTAGGTCTAATACAATCAAGATTCTGGGAACTGGCTAATTTTACAAATATAAATATTTAGAGACTTTGTGAACACAGAAATAAGATATTTAACCTAGATAAGAAATTATACCCCAAATTAATGGAATTCGTAATAAATATCAGTGATAATGCAATGAAAAATAAATCGTGTTTGTCACAAATTTTATACAATTCTTAAGTTAGATTTTACATATGTAGACAATTCCTACTGGATATAGTCCTTAAAATTAATAATGAAGACTTCTATGAAGAATACAAGAAAATAATATTAAAATCTACAGATAAAACCACATCCTCATTATATTGAAAAGTTTTCACTTGGAAATTCTTACACAGAGCTTTTGTCACTCCTAAGAAAATTATAATTATGTATAAATTAAAGATAATTAAATGTTGGTGATGTGATTCTGACATAGTAGTTGATTGAATATATATAGTATATGAATGTGAATTCATCTCCCCCTTTTGGAAAGAAATTAATGACTTCATTCAAGCTCTGAAGTCAGATAGATGTAATATTTCTAAATCTTTAATTTTATTTAGTGTTCTTATTCCTGAGATAATTCCAAAAACCTAAGTGTCTGTTCTTTGGTCTATTCTTTCTACAACCAGAAAAGAAAAGTAATTACTAAAAATTGGAAAATTAAAGTTACCCCTTCTAGTGTTGAATTTATTAGCAAGGCAAAAATTGTTTGCAGTAGTGAATTGCATACTATAAAGATAAGAACTTTTACTATGACCCATTCATATAAATCTTGACTTAAACTTAAAGACTTGCTTGAAAAATATTAATTCTTGTTGATATTTATAACTTTGATGTATTAATCATCCGTGGACCTGTGTAAATAGTTATTTGTTTTATAATTGATTTGTTTATCTATTGTTTTAAAACCAAGTAAAACAAATACAAAATTGCATATACAGCTGGTGGTTCTTGTCACATCCTTTATCCAGTCTTAAAGAGTAAACTCACTAATGTTTCATATAAGATAGTTCAAAATACCTTGCTGAACTCTATGTAGGTTATTTACATGGAAACAACTAGAGCTAAAGAGACAAACTATAAGCCTTTATTAAAAAAAAAAAATTCCAGCAGGACCCCATAAAAATAAAATAAAGTAATGATCCACAAATTTGTATCTGATTTACATTAGCAAGGGATTAACAATAAAACAGCAATAATCAATTAATTAGTAAATGTTTCCATAATACAGGTACATTCATTCAACTCTACTTGATCTTAAATTTAGCATTTAGACAAATCGTGGCTAAAAATAATAATTTTAGCATGATCTTTTTTTTTTTTTTTACTTTTTCATTTATCTCCATAACTACAGTTCTCAAAACAACCTTATAAAGTCCTTCAGATCAGATTTGTGTCTGGGTATAATATAATATCATATCATTTGTTTTAACATATGTCATTATACTAAGCTTGCCTTTATTTGAAAAAAGGACAATGTTATTTTCTTATATGAGTAATCATCATAGACACTCAATATCGCATCTGAGCATGTTATGAATATTTCATGTTAGTACTTAAAATACTTATTCTTTATAACCCTGAATGTCTTTTTCATGAACACACTTACTTTATCTAAATGTGCCTTAAATCTTGAAAAAGATATTTAGGTGTTTGGCTTGTATTTCCAATATTAACCAAATAACCACACACTGATTTACATCTCTTATAAACTACATAGGGCAAGTGTCATGTTAGTGCATTGAAACTGCTTTATACTTTAGAATCTTACTGAATTTACATAGGAACATGATATCTTAGTGTTAAAACCAAATTTGGTGATTAATTTCATAATGCTTCCGAATTTCAGGAGTTAGAATTGTCACACATACATATGCATCTGTTTGAGTGTATGGTAGAAATATGTCACTAAGCCATAACTATTTCAACTTACAGTTCTACTAGCTCAGTACTCATTTTTGGTTCAGAATTCTGTGGGTTCTATTCCCACACCAAACTGTTGGCTTACTTTTCAATACTGCATTGGCAGTACAGCATAATGTGTATGTTGTGCTCTTAAATGTTGCATCCATCAGGTGAGATGTTAAACCAAGCCACCATCTAACTGAGTTAGTGGTAGCTTGGGTGGATACAATACATCTTATGATTTGTATCAAGAGGAGTACGGGAACTTCCCCATTTCCTTGGCTAAATTTCTACGAGTTAGTATAAATACCACTAAGAGTCTCCCCTGAAAATATGTCATTGGCCTAGTGGAAGTAACCTGGTCAACAAAGTGTAAATAAAATCAATAAATAAAATAAAAGAAAACACTTGTTTGAGAAAGGTTGTAGAAGGGGGATCTTCATTTCCTAACAGGATGTGTCAAATTTGTTCTTGATTATATTAAGTAAGGGGATGCAAAGTCACAGCCCTCTGCAAGAGGTAGGGGTTGTGATATAGTTTTATTTTTTTTAATTGGATTTTACATATCCATTCACAGCTACATACTGTATAATCCTCATGCATGGTGCATTTTATATTTTACATCAGTGGTTCACTTCTAATTACTACTGCAGTTACTTTTCAGCCCTCCCCATTACCCTTTTGACTGGTAGTTGCTCATCACCTCATTCTACTCTTCTCTTTCTTTTTCTTCCACCCCTCTCATGCTCCTCTCTTTTATACATTTCCTTAAAATGCCTCGAAACCTCCTGTTTAGCTCCTTCTTCTTGCAGTTGCAGTTTCTTCTTGCTTTTTATTTTCTGGCTATTGCACTATTAATCTTTGCTGCCACTAGTCCTATTGCATGCATTTCTTTTTCCTGCCAACCCCCTTCTTCATTCCCTATTCTCCATATGCAAAGTTCCTAGGAGGTTTGTCTCTCTTTTCCATATATCTTCTTTCAGATTTTCAGAACCTCTGTCCAGATCTTCTGTGCTCAGGTGCACTCCCAGAACATATGTTTTATGTCTGCCCTTTTATCATGCATCTCCAGCATCTTAAGTTTGGTTTCCTTTCCTCCTTATGTAATCGTTTTGATGTGAGATACCATCTGTACAGCACTCTTAATGTCTGCTCTCCCACCCTATGTAGTTTCTGCATATCATTTTATGCTGAGGACATATGGTCAGTCATCCTCCATGGTGTGACACCTTTCTTTGTTCTCCCAGTTTTTCATTATCGCTTTCTTTGTGGTTTTCTCCACTTTCCCCTCAGGTCTTCATAACTCATTCTGCTTTCACCTTTCCCATTTCCCCATGTGTATCTCTTTTTCTTTCTTTTCTTTTGTTTTCCTTTCCTTTTCCTGAGTTTCTGCTCCTTCACTCTTCTCCAGCTTTTTGTTTCTTTCAGTGTGATGTATAATCAATACTATCTGTCATCCTGCTTCTTCCTTCATTAACTTTCATTCTGCTCTTATCCCTTTACTTTCATTTTTCTAGATGTATCTTTCCTTTGAAAATGTCCCATCCTCCTTCGTTCCATGTGTATCTTTCTTTCACTTGTTCCCATGTAAGATTTCCCATTTGTTTTATGCCTCCTCATTATTTTTTTTTATTTTCCAACCATCTTATTTATCCCGACTCCCTTTGCCTTTTAGTCTCTCACTTATTTTCCATAGACCTAAGTCAATTATATGTTGTGTGGGTATGTGTGGAAATGCTTAGCACCCTTTTTTTCCTACTCGGTCTTCACTTTTTTTTTGAGAACTTTCTCCCTTTCCCTTTCTCTATCCACCCTTTGAAGTCCTTTGCTTGTATTTGGTCTCCTTCAGTCCAAGAGCTGGTTCCTTAGTCCATGCACTATAACTGAGAGAATCATCATTATAATCACATTGATTCTACCTAATTGTGCATATTCGTATGTTCACCCCTTTCTAGTGTCCCCTGTATTTTCTATTTCCCCTTCTCCAGTACTTTTGTAGTTTATCGCTTAATGTGTGTCCTACATAAATCCTAAGATATCTGGGCTTTCCTTATCCTGAATGTGTCACATTCCTTCCTTTCCTTTTCCTTCTCATATCATGACCAGCACTGCCTTTTTTGGTTGAGTCTTAGCCCTGAGGCCCTTTGAAAACATACAAAAACTGGCATTATTTCCTTTTCAAATTTCTCTGAAATAAGCATGCAGTCATCTGCATCACTGGGAACTCCTGTGTTTCCCTCCAGTTGTACTAAATTTTTTTCCTCCCTCAAAATTACCAGAACCACTGGGCACCTCTGATTGGTTACCTCCCTACTTTTGGTGTTTTGGAAACTCCTGTTTACCATTATCACTATTTCTGACTTATTGTAAACCACTTTTATCAGCCTTATAGAATTTTCCTGGTTTGGCTTTTTCTAGTATCTCACAGAAGAATTTCAGTCTGGCTGTGTTGAAGGCCTTTGGTATGTCCAAAAGATCATCACTACCTGTGTCTGCCCTCCCCTTTCTCTCTACTCTCTGTCTGTATAAGCTCTGTTAGGGCTTATCAATTCAGTTCTGCCTTTCTGCCTTAAAAAAAAAAAAACATTCTATCTCTCCTGCAATATTCTCAGCAGAATCTCATTCAGTCTCCTTTCTAGCACTTTTTTCTGTTTTATTAAAGAGATTGGTCTGCTTCTATACAGTTGAGCTAGAATAACAATGCTCCAAGAAATTAAAATTGTGGTTGTGAAAATAAACTTCATAATTTTAAAAAGATAACAATCATGTCTTGTTTATATATCCTATCTAGTTCCATCAAATATTTTATCCATAGTGGTTGTGAGTAGCACAGGATGTACCCACAGATGGCATGGTTTTATCATGAGAATGAAGCATGAGTGATTACAGAAATCCAACCATGGGTTAAATCCTACGTTATGTACAACAGGAGAGGATTTTTGCTGTTATACAATTAAATTATTTTAGAAAAAATATATAAAAGGACTTAAGTACTCTTCGAATGATTTCTAGTAGTCAGGGACAGCCAAGATATGTAGTGCATATGTTCTAGGTCTTTACATGAGAATGGCTGCACAGTACATTGCTATCACTGCCATTTTTTGTTTTGTTTTGTTTCGTGTTGTTTTTAGGAGTCTACTGTCTGGTCTTCTGTATAGAGTCCTCATGTTCCATATAGAGTACCTCTCAGATGTCTTGGTTTTTGCAGAGTGTCCAGATTTTTGCCTTATATTTTTTGGTCTCTTCTTTAGAAAAGCTGTGGCTTTCTGACAAATCATTGAGGAATGACTTTACTAAATAATGACAGACATTTCCTTTACAGAAGGCAAGATATTGTGAAGTATGTAATGGAGCTGACAGCAGGTCTGCTCTTGCATTGAGATCAATGAATCCTTTTTAAATGTATTGTATTATTCATAGTGGTAAGATTTGTGTAATTACATGTGCTTTGACATCATCATCAAACCATACTCTAAAGTGCAGTTTATTACTGTGGGAATTTTGTATTTATTTATTTATTTTTAATAGTTAAAAATCTCTACTTAGAGGCATGGAGAAAATAACTTAATGGGACTTCTTGTGCGGGACACTCAATTAACAACGAGCACAGTGATTGGTCTGTCTAACCAGCATACATGTTTTTGAATATTAAATTAGTTTGTATAATTAGCACCATTAACAGCAGCATCACAAGTAATACATGAGTAAATATGAACTCAGCCATGAAACAAGACTCAGATATCTATATATCATCCAGAAGATGCAGACATTAAATTATGTCTTGTAACCCTACTTTAAGTGAACAACTAGTAATTGCAGTACCTCATCCAGGAAATTAGGTATAAAATTGGCAAGACAATCAACATATGGATATAAGATATATCAGGGCTAGTTATGCATAAAATAAATGATGCTTGGCTGGTGATTAACATTCGTTAATATTATTTTCATAATATGACTCACCCAGCATTCTCCAGTTATAATACTTTTATCACATAATTGGCTTCAAAAACATAATTGCAATGATTCACGTTCAGTCACTAACAGAAATATTATCAAGTGTTTTATGATGTAATGTGTTACAATTCCTTCTGTATTTCTTCAGCATTGCAGCCTGAAATATGGCAATGACAGAACAAAACAGAGAACTGAAATTAGACAGAGAGTATCACTTTACTAGATCCTCCATTTTTCAAGATATACTTTAAGGATTGTAACAAGTTAAGTGTTCTGCCATCATGTCTTCTCCTACAACCCGCAGTCTAGTCTAGTAATCTTTCAAGTTACTACTCTGTAATTTTAAGATGAGAAAATTATAAATGTTAAATCAGTGCTATACTGCATTATTTAATCTTCATGTAAAGACATATTGTGAAAATGTTGGAAGTATTTTGTGCTTGTTTTTGTTGATAGTAACACTAAAAGCATTATAAAGCCTTTGGCTGAGGCTGTGGCTGAAACGTTTCCCTGGATCATTTCATTTACTTGATTAAAATAATAATAATAAAATAGCTAGTCACAATCCAAACACAGAGCGTTCAAAACTAGCACTAATATATTGTTTAGTATCTGAAAATATATCCACAGATTCAAGTTGCAGCTAGAGATCTTAATGTTGTAGCAATACTTCAGAAACACAGGACAAAATGTCATCTGCTTTGGCAGATATGAAATCTCAATCACGTAAGGAAATTGTTTAAATTTTGATCAACTCAGTTTCCTCTAATCATTTATTCCCTGTGTTTCCTTCCTATCAGCTAAAAGCTACTTGTCATTTATCCTGTATGACTGATACAGGATTCCAATTTATCATGATCTGTTTTCCTGTGAGAATAGTTGTTCATAAGGATCTTTTTTCCAGTGAGTAGTGTGCAGTATACCAATGCATCAGGATCTATTCTTCCATATGAGTAGTTGTGAATGAAATATCAGCTCCTCAGGATCTGATTTTCCATGATTAGTACATCTAGATCTATTTTTCCACATGAGAATTTGTGCATCATGTTCTGTTTTTCCACATCGCTAGCTGTGCATCATGTTCTGTTTTTCCATATCGCTAGCTGTGCATCATGATCTGTTTTTGCACGTGAGTAGTTGTGCATCAGGATCTGTTTTTCAATGTGAGAAGTTGTTCATCTGAAGCAGACCCTCTATTTTTTTCTTGTCTGGATCTCACATTGTTTAATTCAGGATGAGGTAAACATTGTTCTTGTTGAGATGTTAGGGGGATCTTTAAACTGTTCTGGATTGATGTTATTTCTATGGATGCAACTTTTTAAACAATTGATAATGTATATGTATCCCTTGGGTATTTCTCTATCCCTCACCAACAACTTTTTCTCATTTTTGCACATGGAGTCATGGTGTCACTTCAGTTCTGACATTCATATCGAGCAAGGTTCACAACACTGAATGACTCGCTCTGCCATAATTGGTTAAATGATTGGTGTGAAACACACACACACACACACACACACACACACACACACACACACACACACACACACACACACACACAGTCACCTATGGCCAATTTAGAATGTTCAATCTACCTACTGCATTTATTTTTTATTTTTTATTTTAACATTTGTTGACCGGGAAAGTCCGACTAGGTTCCACAGATCCTGTTTTCAGTGGAGGCCCGAGGAGAAATGCTCCAGATGCATGTCTTTAGACATTTTGAATGTGGGAGGAACTTACAGCACACAGAGAAACCCATGCAAACACAGGGAGAACATGCAGACCCCATACAGAAGGTACCCAGCTGAGTATCAAACCATAGAACCTCTTGCTGTGATGCAACGCTGTTTCTTTAGTTAAAACCTTTAGAATTTTATTAGCTGATTATAAGCATCTGTTAGTTATATGATTCTTACAGATGATGGTTGTTATGTATACTTAATGCAACATTGTGAAGGTATAGAATACTAAGACTTCTGTTTTGTATTTTATCAGTACCAGAGGTATTAAAATAACTCAGCCAAGTTAGAGAAAGACTGGAAAGTATTGTAAGCATAGCTGATGATCCATCGGTGTGACTGGCAAAAGAAGAGCATTATAAAACACTGATACAGGCACTAAATAGATCCAGCCAGTATAACTTTACGTTAAATAAGAGCAAATGCAAAATAAGACTGATAAGTCTGAAATATGGGGGTGATATTATGTCATCAGAGGAATGACATATAATACCGAAAAAGTCAGAACTATTGCGCAAATTCAAAAACTAGAACAGAAGCAAACATTACAATGATTTCAATGAAAGATGCAGTCTCTTACAAAGATTATACACAATATGGCTGAGATAACTATGTCTTTAAAATGTTGTTAAAGCAAAATATAGGTTGGAAAAGGAGCAATGAACAAAAGAGTTTTAAAATGCTTAAAACGCTAGTCACAGGTACTACAAAGATGAAATACTTTGATATGATTAAGGTGCTTGTCTTTCAAGCAGATGCCAATTAAAACTGTATAAAAGTTAAGATTATAAAAGAAAAAAAAATGCTTTCCCATGACTGCCTGTAACCTGCTGATGCATTTTTTAACATCCAACTCTGAGTTCTACACCAGCCTAAGAGACTTAGAGGTTTCATTAAATTTGTGGACCCTTGCTGTTCCATTACTTCCTGTAACCTGCTAATGTAATAGCCTTGTATTTTTTAACATCAAACCCCAAATTCTACACCAGCCAGTAACCTGCTGATGTATGTTTATCATTTAGCTGTTCAAACAGCAATGTTATTGTTACCCATATTTGGCTGACCTACACATCACCAAGGTGGACTTGCTCTCCTTTCAGCTACCCCAATTTTCCCTTTTTCTTCCACTTTTTAGTATATATTGTAATTTGCTCTACTACTCAATTTCTTTGTCTTAGTAATTGACAACTTTCACCTGACTACAACATTTTAACACACCTTGCTTTCATTTTTCCAGTCAGGAAATAAAATCTAACATTCCTTTTTTCTACTTATGCTCTCCTTCCACTTTGCTACACACATTCACATACACTAGCCTGTCAGCACCCACTTTTTTTCTTTATCTCCCTTCACTACATTTAGACTTTTCTTTTTACTAATAACAAAAACTTCACTAAAACTGCCAGTCCTTACTGATAGTTTCTTGCAGTAAAACGAGCAGCTGTGACCAGGTCTGACAAAATGTTTTTTTCACTGGTTACACTAGGCTCCAAAATTGTACACATGGATTATCTTACTATTTAGGCTCCCATGATGCTTTGTGTCATTTAAAAACATATTTGTGGTGTTCTATATCATCTTTTACTTTCAGTATAACCTGGGATCCCCCTCCTTGTCTGCTGTGATGTGTGAGTGCTAAATAAGATTTATTTTCTCAACTTTTTATATGCTTCTGATTCATTTTTTTTATGTAGGAGATAATTCTAGTCTGCTTACTTACTGCTTGCTGAGTCTCAATATTTGTTATACTTTTTGTGCTACAACCTACATGAGCTAGTGACTTAACGATTCATAGGTTTTGGAATTGTTCTTTTCTGCATATATCCAATATTCCCTATATGGTTTAAACTGTGCTTATGACACGCTATTAACTTGGCTGCATAAAATGCCTTTCAAATACTGTATTGGATATTGAATGGAACCTAATACTATGTATCCATTATTGTAATTTCTAGTCTTTTATTCACCTCTATCTGCTGGGTTAACTGTGCTCATGACATACTATTAACTTGACTGCATGAAACTGCTTTTGTAATGCTGTATAGAATATTGAAGGAACCTCATACTGAACAAACATTATTGTAATTGCTACTTTATTAATTCATCCTTATCTACTTAATATCTTAATGCCTTATCCCTACTTTTTTTCTTCTTCTGTACTGGCCATAGGTTGCTAATATACTTCTTAATCTTCAGTCTCCTATTTATACTGTCTCAAGCCCTTCTCTGTATATCCTTTTTCACTCTGCAGCTACATACTTTTTACAGATATACAGTTTTCTTTTACCACCTTGCTTTCTCCTTTTTCATTCCCAGGTAACAGTCCTGTATTTTTAACATCCAGCCCCAAGTTCTTCACCAGCCTAAGAAAATTAGATGCTTCATTAAATCCATGGGCCCTTACTGTTCCATTGCTGTCTGTAACCTGCTGATGTATGTTTACCATTTAGCTGTTCAAACTGCACTGTTATTGTTACCCATATTTGACTGTCCTGCACATCACCAAGGTGGACTTGCTGTCCTTTCAACTACCCCTATTTTCTCTTCCTTCTCCACTTTTTACTCTATACTGTAATTTGCTCTACTATTCAGTTTCTATGTCTTAGTAATTGGCAACTCTCTCCTGACTATTTTAACATATCTTGCTTTCACTTTTCCAATTAGGCAATAAAATCTAACATTCCTTTTTTCTACTTATGCTCTCCTTAAACTTTACTACACACATTCATATACACTAGCCTATCAGCTCCCCCACTTTTTCTCTTTTTTTTTATCTCCCTTCACTAAATTTAGACTTTTATTTTTAATAATAACAAAAATTTCACTACAACTACCAGTCCTTACTGATTTGTTTCTTGCAGTAAAACGAGCAGCTGCGACCAGGTCCAACCTGCTCCATTTGCCCTCATTACACATTCAGGCTCACTCAGCTCCCCTGTCCCCAGGTCTCACCCACCCATACTGTTCCTACATTCATACCTCTCAAAACTACTCCCACTAATTATTAAGCCAGTCAAATCAATTCTCTACACTACTGAGTAGTAGCAGACTTATTGTTATATACCCTACATCTCTAGTCATCCTAACCTTCGCCTACTAACCTTCCAATGCATTAAATACTCAGTTAAACTACACAATAGTAGCCAGCTTTTATATATATATATATATATATATATATATATATATATATATGTGTATATATATTTTTTTTTTTGTTACTACATCTCTGCCACTTCATGCACTACAATTCTTCTCACTGCTATCTCCCATCATTTCCATTTCTCTTTCTTACTAAGTTCATTGGATCATAGGAGGTTACTAGGCTATTGGCCCTGAGGCCCTTATAAACCTAGCCAAGAGTTTAGCCCCTGTTTAGACAAGTCATCACTCAAAGCCCCTGTCTAGCAGGGACACAGGTGGAATCCCAGGGGTGTATTTTCTGTTTCCCATCCAGTTATCCAGGTTGCGTGTAAAAAGAGATATTGAGGTACTCTGCTTGATGTGGAGAGGAAGTCTATTCCACAGGGGAGTCTCTGGGACATAAATGTGTACCGCCAACAAGTCCTATTGATATCACAGACCAGGTTTAGGTTATGCATATGGGTTGCTCGAGTGGAGCTTGACATGTAGATATGCAACAGTCCCATCAAGGTGGCATCTGAGATTGCTTTGTATGCCAGACAGAGGTCACCTGTGAGGAGTCTGTATGAAATTGAGTAGAAGGACATGGCATTTAACCTATCTGTGTAGGGTAGATATTTGAGGCCCTGGATTCTTCTGGTGAGGAACCCCTGTGGTATCTCCAGCTGTTGCATGTGCTTTGTGAGGTACATGCCGAAGGGGGCATTGTACTCAATAATTGGCCTTATAAGGGAAAAATACAGGGATGTTATGACCCCTTTGTCCGTGGATGAGATACCCTTACTTATGAGATTGGCCAGGTAGAAAGCTTTCTGTACAACAGAAGCAACATTGTGGTCAAAAGTCAGGTTGTTATCAACCTGGGTGCTCAAATCCCTCTCTACTGATTGTGTACTTAGGATGTTGCTATTAATGTGATAATATGAGGGGATGTCACTCTCCCCAAAGGGGATGATGATGCATTTTTTGGCATTCAGCTTGAAACCATGTTTCTAGCACCAGTCATTTGTTTGGGTGAGACCCTCTTGGAGGTCACTTGGGGAATTGATGACTGCACCCAGCTTGCAGTCAACCAGAGCCCACTGGTTTTGGGCTGCACCTCAGAGAAGTATATCCCAAATAACAGAGGTCCCAAGACCAATCCCTGAGGTAAACCGCTCATTACAGGTCTACTGCTTGAGGTGGTTTCCCCTATTTTGATTAGGTGGGTTCTATCATTGAGCCAGTTTGCTACCCATCTGGTAACATATGGATTGATGCCTAGTTGAGAGAGTTTTTCTACTATGCCCAAGTGGGGAACAGTGTCAAAGACTTTGGCCAGGAAGGTAGGCAGTGTGCACCATCTTCCCCTCCTTCATGGCCTTGGTGACTGTCTCAAAGAAGTCAACCAGATTTAACAGACATGACTTTCCCTTGACAAAGCCAAACTGTGTGGGGTTGAGTGTTTGGAGGTTGCCAATGTCCCTGTTAATGGGATCAATGATAATCCATTCCACGGCCTTGCAGATCAGGCTAGTTAGGCTGATGGGGCTATAATTTCCTGAATCAGTGGACGCTCCACCTTTGTGTAAAGGGATGACAGTGGATGTCCTCCACTCAGCTGGGACAAAGCCAGTACTCAGGCTTTGGCTGAATATCGTGCCTAATGGTGCTGCACGTTCATGTCTGAGTTCATGTAGGATGCAGCCTGGGATGGTATTGGGTCACAGAGAGGCTGTATTTTTTGCGTTTGAGAAGGCAGTGATGACCTGTTCCCTAGAGATGAGGGGTGGGGGGGTAGGTACTGGGGATGTCCTGATTTACTGATGGGGGACAGAGGGGAGATGTTTTCACTGAATCTGTCAGCCACTAGATTGGTTATTACAGCATTTGTGTATGTGGTGTCCTTGAACACCAGTTTTGAACAGATCTGGGTGCTTCCTTTGAGATTCCTGACATATGTGAAGAAGGCCTTATGACTGTCTCTAGTAGATGTGGACAATTTGGACTCGAAGTTGGCTTTAGAGGATTTCAATAGTGCTCTCATTTGCTTGTTCAGGCTAAGGAGGGATTTCTTCCAATTGGGCACCTGTACCTTCTTGGTCCTGGACAGCAATTTTTTTTCCTTTTGTTATATAGTTTATTTATTGCAGATGTCCAACAGACAGGTTTACTCTTGCTTGCAGAGGATGATTTTGTCCTGTCAGGTATTCCTGATTCCATGCATCTATTTGAATGCTTGTATAGTACTTTGGTGTAGATTTGGACATTGGTGTCAGTTCCTATATTGGGGGAGGGGCCTGTGAAGCTGTTTATACCATCCCTCATGAGGTTGTAATCAGCTTTGGAGAAGTTTTTTTTGTTTGACCCTAGCTAGAGGGGGGGTTCAGGGGAGATAGTGACTTCGAAAGTAACCGCTTTATGGTTGGATCTTACCAGGGAAGATGATACTGTAGGGGTGCTGCACTGGTTACTCATGTTGGTTAATACCAAGTCCAAGATATTCTCATCTCTTGTGAGGGTACTGATTAGCTTTTCCAAGGAATTTGCATTGATAAAATCTTGGAATCTCTGTGCATTTGTGTTCTGGCATGAGTAGTTTTTCCAATCTATGGTTGGGTAATTAAAGTCACCAAGGATCAGGGTAAAGGGTTGAATCTTGATAGATTTGAAGAGGTCCAGATAGGTGGAATCAGCATCTTGAATCAAATTTGGGTGCCTGTAGCTAGCTATAATTTGAATAGGGGTCTTGTCAATGGTTAATCGCACCTGGAGTGTCTCCTGTGTGTCATACTGTTTGACCAGCCTGGAGGTGCGTGTCTCTTTAATATATATTGAAACTCCACCTCCTTTGGCTTTTCTGCTTACATTTTGGGGTCTGAATGTATGATAGGATGAATAACCAGGTAAGGCTGGGGTGCTCTCCACAGCTTTGAACCAGGTTTTTGTGACTGCACAAATGTCAGCATCTTCCAGGTTAAGAATGTTTGCAATGAGTGCAGTTTCATGTTTAGCCTCCTAGCATTTAGCAGCATGACCTTTAATTTGCATTTTGTTTGAATGTTTATGTTTGTAGTATCGACCTCATGACTTTTCCCTAAAAAAGGCACTATGGGTGAGGCAAGAGCCTTTGCCAGAAGCCTGAAGCCAAAGTGAGACAGATGCAGGTCATTTCTATCAAAGCATTGTGGCCTGTCAATCATATCTTCCTTGGCTGTCAGGCAGTGGATCCCCCTGGAATGACACCAGAAACGAAGGCAATTGTTAAAGTCAATAATTTTCTGTTTGTATTGAGGCATCATTCTGGGTGACAGTAGAATGCTGCTTAAGGCTTGGGACATACTTGCCTGGGACACATATTCAGCGAGCTCAGTTATGTCTCTCTTCATATAGTCCAGGGAGGTACATCTCAAGTTGTTCACACCAACATGGACTATGACAGAGTCATAACAGTATCTGTTGTTGAGAGACTTCAGCGAGTGTGTGATATGGTGGATTCTGGCACCTGACAAACAAATAGCCATGACTTTCTCCATATCCAGCCTGGTGAGAGGCACATCTGTGTGTCTCACAATGGAGTCTCATACGACTAATATGCTGGGTTTATGGTTAGACCTTAGTGGTTGCAAGACACTGGTGTGTGGACTATGCATGGTATATGGTGTGGAGGGTTGTAGATTTTTCATGTGTTTTTGCCTCTGAGGTCTCCTTTGTTTGGGTTTGTTTTTGTTGAGAACCTCTGCATATGTGGGTGTGTGTTGTGTAGTTGTGGGTGGTGTTTGAGGTGTAGTGATTGTGTTGACAACCTTCTGAGTGCCAGATATAGTGGCTTGTGAGGGAGAGAGCATAGACTCTATCTTCTTTATGTAATTGCATCTCTCACAAATTGTGTTCCTAGGTGGTAGTAGTAGATGGTTGTCCGTGTACATGAGGCAGTTGCTACACTGTCTCAGGATGCTCATATCAATCAGGCTGGCAGGAGAAACCATAGGAAATTGTCCATCCATATTTGTCAGAATCTGAGAGAGAGAGGCCAGGAAGAGCTAAGTGGTTGGCCTAAAGCCCAAGTGCTTAAACCAAAACTAAGAGGCTTAGAATAACACTTAAAATTGAAACAGGCTAAAAACAAGCAGTAATAAATGCAGCAGAGAAGATGCAATTGAACACTTTAGAGAGCAAGTAGAAGAAATACCAAGGTGAAGTAATAGAGTAGGAGGAGGAAACACAAATACTGTAAAAGCAGCTGAATAATTTTTTTTTTAAGTGAAGTGGAATGAGAGAAAGGAGATAATTCAAGGTTAAGAAACTAAGAGGGTTGGCCTTCCCAAATGTTCTCTCTGTATTAGGTAGAATGAGCTAATGACACTGGACTGGGAGGAGTGTCCCAGATCAGATTTACAGTAGGGTCGGGCAACTGCAAAGCTATGAAGTATAAGAACAAAACACCAATAGGGAGGGTGGGAAACTATGCTACAGCTACTAGCTACACTATTTTATGCAAAAAACACTACAAAAATATTTATCACAGCAGAAAAACAGTGGTGAGACACTAAATGAAAGTTTTAAACAGATAAAGGAGCAAGGAGACTCTAGAGAATGCTTTTAAATAGCAAACAAATCAGTTATATAATACACTCCTTGGCAGGAAATCAGAACAAACAAACAGATGCTTAAGAAATGGAGACATTTTCCAGTTTATACCTTTCACACAGTGAAACTAGCTATAAAGCTTTACAAACAGTGTGACAGTAACAAAAGTGATTTAACAGGCCTTGCGAGGCAAACAGTTTCAGTACAATCATGCAGATTAGTTTACAGCAATAAAATACAGTAAAAAATAGTAGGCAGCAGACAATAAAAAGTGCTATAAATGGTTGGAATAAGCAGTAACTAGTAAAAATATGGAAAAAAGGATACTTATCGTTATATATCATAGATCAGCGTTCTTGGCTGTGCCCCTCCTTCGTTATGCTCAGTATGAATAAACAGAATTCCTCTCAAAGGCAGGTTTAATGGTTTAATAAATCTCTACCCAGGTAACAATTAAATAATACAGTGTCCTCAACACCTCATACACTCCTATTCATCTTTTCCCATGCTCTGTCCTTTCTTATTCTTCTTCAGCTGACACCATATCATACAGCTGCTGTTAACCCTTCCATTTCTTCTACAGCATCAATTACACCCATTTTAAAAAATTCAAAAAATTGTTCAGACTTGTCACCAAGTCTATTCCACATATTCACAATAACCTCTCTGAAAAATGAACTCCTACCTTATCACTTAAAATTTAATAAATCTCAGTTTTACTTAATTAAATCCCCTCCTATACATAAACTGTTTTCCACCTATTTCTCTTTCATCTCCCTTGCTGGTGATGTTCATCCGAACCCAGGCCCCTCTACTATCCTAACTACATCCCCTAGCCAATCAAACTCATTATTAAGCAAGAATCTAAAATTGTTTACCCTTAATTTTCAAAGCATCTGCAATAAAATCTCAGACTTTCATGTCTGGATAACACTCCATACTCCTAACTTTCTAGCTGCCGCAGAATCCTGTCCATAACCTAAAATAAAAGACACTGATTTGTTACACCCAGGATATAATATGATTAGACTAGATAGACTGCACAAGAAGGCCAGTTGTATTGCATTATTCCACACTAGTCACTTGACTATAACCAAATACTCAGGTCCTATCCTCAAATTTGATAATGCAGAGCTTCACACTACCACTTTAAAAATGAACATCTCCATGTATTGCAGTCATCTGAATTCCTCCAGGACATAACATCCACACCTGATAATATCTTACATTGGATCACAAGAAATATTGCCTATGAAACTATCATTCTAGGTGATGTTAATATAAATTGGCTAAAATCTTACATCAGTCTCTCCTACTATTAACCTCTATAACGTTATACAAATTGTACAATCTCCAACAGTATATGACAAAAACTACAACCAGGATCCATTCTTGACTTGGTAAATTCACACAAACTGGTACTCTCCCCAGCACACTAAGTGACCACTTACGCACATACACCATCAGAATATCTAAACTCACCCCCAACAAACATTTCTACAAGACAATCCATAACTTATCCAAATTTAATCTAGAATATTTTCCAGATATACTAAAATCTGTTAACTGGTCTACTCTAAAAATTCTTCCATTAGATGAAGCCATTGATTAGTTCAATACCGCATTCTTAGATATACTTAATAGCCTCTCTCCAACCCCAACTAAGCAAACTAGAATTAATCATGCATGGATATCCATCCTACCAAGCAACTAATGTCCCTTAGAGATAAAGCATGGAATGAATGGCAAAAAAAAAATAACACACAAGACAACTTATTACATTACCAACAACTCTGTAACAAAGTTAAAAAGCTTATTGCAACAGATAAAAAGTCTCTACCTACTAGCAACAAAACTACTCTCAAAACCCCAAAAAAATTCTGGACAACAATCAACTCAAAACAAAATCCTAGCCCCTTCTCGGATAAATCTCCTGTACAAAATGCCATCCTATTTAACTCACAGTTCATTGACAGTATATCAAACCTAGTGCAGTCCTCTGCTAATAACTCATCTTCACTAAATAATGCTACTTTTGATGTCTCACAATATTCTGCAGCTTCTAATCTTACCTTTAGACTACACCCAGTCCCTACCATCTACATAAAAAAGTCTACAAAAACTCAAACCTTATACTAATTCAGCTGATAATCTCCCAGCTGAATATATTAAGCTTGCTGCTGAAGCCAGTGTCTATCCAATCAGTATTCTTATCAACAGGTCAGTAATTGAATCCCATGTCCCAAGCATCTGGGAAAAGTCCTGTATTATCCCATGGCAAAAAGCAGGTACTCTCCCATTTCTATCTTATCACCTTTGTCTAAAATATGATAACAATGTATCCACACACTACTCATTAATTATCTTCTACATAATAACCTCCTTTCCCCCACCCAACATTGTTTCAGAATTAATCACAGTGCTACAACTGCCATAATATCATTCATGGACACCATAAATCATACTACAGATTCTCAACTTGCTTCCACAGTATTTTTAGACCTCTCAGAAGCATTCTATACTGTTTCACATAATACATTATTACACTGATTTTCCTCACTTGATCTCACACCCACATTTCTTAAATGGTTTACAAGTTACCTCTCAGACAGCAGTCAGTAAAATGGCAAAGCTCACTTTCTCTCTTCCTACCTATTATTACCGGAGCACCCTTGGTCTCCATCCGTGGGCCTCTCTTCTTTAACAGCTTCATAAGCAGCCTATACTCATCTATCCGCCAAGCCTCTTTAATCCAATACACTAATGATTTGGCTATTATCTGTTTGACGCCCATGTACTGGTCCAGCAATCAAGGAGGCTCAATCCTCACTACTAACACCAGTGAGGGGCATCCATATAGGGAAAGGATAATAAATACACACACAGTAAAGTACAATTTCCCTTAAGAGCACACAGAGATCACAGTCAGTCTGGGGCTGGTTTCTCCCTTTCTCTCCAGGTCCCCAATAAACCTCCCCACTGGCACAGCTATAGAGTCCAGATCTCAGCCTAATGGACAAGCTAAAACTTCCATCACCCTCTCTGTCCAACCAGTGCTTTGTGCCCCTGCCCAAGCAGCTGACACACACACACTTTGAGATAAGAGTTTATGCAACCACACAGACATTCCTGGGGAATGTTGGCACAGGTTCTCCAGCTGTGCCCTTTTACCCAGACTACATGGTAGAAGTCACTGCCACCACCCAGCTAATATTTATCAGCTACTCAAAGGCCCTTATGAAAGGGTGTCCATTTATACTGTGCAATATTATTATCCAAATGGTAAGTGCAACCAAACAATTAAGACTTATTTGGAGTGACTTGGTACAGCATCACTATATACATGCAATGTACTCTTAGAGCTTAATTTATCTCTACACAAAACAGCCACAGTTGAAAGGTTTACAAATATTTAATAATAAATAAAAAATACAATGCTTCTTACTACACAGTGCTAGTCATGAGTTCAGAGATAACAGGGAATACTTAAAATAATATAGTAGAAAAGTTCTGACATTACAGAAAAAAACTAATCTAATCTTTCTATTTCCTAGCTATATCTAAGAAAAAACACAGTTCTAAAATCTTATTTACATATAGACACAGGCAGAGTTGTAAGTTGGATGTTCTCAAGACATATGCTCAAATGTTCTCATTCTTTCTGTCCATAAATTGATAACACAGTACCACTGATTCATTTCAGATTCCATCATTTTTTTCTGGTTCCCAGGCTAACAGAACTCATAGGTTAATAGCCATTTTGATCTTGCAGCTGGTCAGGAAGCCAGAGCAATAAAAGAAATGATACATGCAAGTTTTAGCCATTATCTCTGGTCTCAAGACAATAGCCAGAATGCATTCATTCAGACACATTGGCTCCAAGCCCTGAGATCAAAGACAGTCATGAAATGCTTGATTTATCAGCTTTCTTACAGCAGAGTCACTGTTGCTACATTTTTTTCAGTTCAACATCCACTGCAGTCTTTTCATATTTAAGAGAACAAGCCTGTGGCTTACATAAATATTTACAAATGACAGAATTATCTACAAAATTCCATCTAGCTAGGCTAGCAGTCTTCACCTATCTTCACAATCTGCACTGCTAATAACTTACCTGAACTTCAAAAAGTTACTGAAGAAGCTTTCTCATTTATTCAACTCTGGCTTATAACTCTCAACTTCTTCTCAATCCTATTAAAACTAAACTCCTACTCTATGCCCCCCACCAAAATAAATACAAGAATATAAAACAAATTTCAACACCCATTCCCAAAATAAAACACTGATTGAAACTGTTCTGTATACCAAGCTGCTTGATGTAATTATTGATGGTAATCTAAATTCAACCTCTATATACCAAATAGCATAAAAAAATCATCAGAAATTAGGGATGCTCTCAAGACAGTCACATTTTCTTAGTCTACTAGAATCACTCTTGCTAATACCTGCCTATTACCTTTCCTCTTGTATGGTGCCAACATCTTTTGTAATTTTCAGATCTACCTCTTAACAAAACTTGAAACTTGTTATAATAAAATTGCAAAATTTACCACAAACACTTCATATTACACTCATCACTGCATCACACTTCAATCTTCAAAATGGCTGGAGCTATCACAATGACTCACCTACTTACAACTCCTAACAACCCACAAAATAATCTATAAGCCTACTGCCTGTCCTGCACTAACATCTGTCCTTTCCACCTGTCTCCCTAATAGATCTCTAAGATCCAAAGACAAACAACTTCTTTCTGTAAACAAGGCCAGTAAAACTGCTGGAGAATCTCTATATTCCTATTCCAGTGTCAGAGCTTGGAACAAACTTCCCACAAGCATTATATAAACATCAACTTCCACTCATTTAAAATCACTTTAATGGAATAGTTAAGCAAAGCATGGATCTATTCCTGCTCAAACCCTACTTGTTACTATATCCCTTTCTAACTACCCCACACTACCTTTTCACAATATTTATTTCTCCTTCCCTTTTTCCCTTCTCCCCCTTTTCACCTGCTCCTTTTCACAAGATCTAATTCTCCTTTCCATTCTCCCTTTTTCTCCCCCTTTCTACCTTTTAGTTCTACATCTATTATCTGTAATAGACCTAAACGTCTCTCTGTTCTCTCCATACCCCACTACCTTCACACACCAGCTTCTTGCTTTTCTCACTCTAGCTCTTTCCCTTATGCTATTATATTTCCCTCATTCCTTTCCTACTTAGCCCACTTGCTCTACATCCCTTCCTCATCCTTTACCCTGTTTTCGTCTGTTGTACTTCACTGTTTGTCACTACTATCAAATTATAATTAGTGTCTTGTAGTCTAATTTTTCCTCCTATAATAAAACATATTTATTGTAATAATTTCTGCTTGTAACTTAATATTCTTCTGTTCTTCACGTGCTTTATTATATATTTTTATTCCCTTTATTGTCTTAACTTATGTAATAATATTTCTTTTTGCGTGTATTTGGAGCTTTTCTCCCTTGGCCTCTGCTGAAAGTGGGTCTTCCTGGATCCAGTCAGACTTTCCCGGTAAACAAATGTCCAATAAATAAATAAATTAAATAAATAAATAAATATGCGCAAAAAGGCATGCTTATAGAAAGAGACACTGTTAATAATAGTGTATTGATGTGAGAAATTTGATTTCTTTTTTTTTACATGTGCCTATGGTAAAGGACATCAGAAGCAAACTTATTTGCAAAGTACATTCAGAAATCATATTACAAGATGCCATGAGTACTTTACATGATGCTACTTATTTTAAAGAGCTATGATCAGAAAGTATAATATAGACTGAGAGAGGAACTAGTTGCAATAGATGTCATAACTCTACCACATTTAATACAGCAATTTGCAGAAATGCTAAAAGAACAAAAATTAATTGATACTGTGGTTACCAATGGAACACAGGAATATAGGAATGGTACTAAGTAAACAACTAGAGGAACCATATGATTAAAATGCTTAGACATACAACCCATTAAGAAGGCACACTTAAAACTTCTTGTCAGCCTTACAAGCATTTAATAGTGCTACCTCCAAAGGTCAGCAGTGCTGCTATGTAAATGTATGTATACCTAGTACAGTAAAACATTAAATGAATTTCAGATCTGCACTGATACTGAACTAGTAATATATTTACTGAAGGAAGATACAGTAAGAGGTTGGCATGAGCAAAAATCATTAGTAAAAAAATGAAATTCAGTTTTGTTTCGGCAATGCAATAAGACAAATTCAGGATTTAATTTTCCTCAGCAGACAAAATGTTTCCAATCAAGTGAGAAGGCAAATAATTCAACATATATATGAATCTCATCGGGAAATAGGAAAGAACAGAGAAAGAGTAAGATAGTGAGAGAGAGAGAGGGAAAAAAATACTTGAAGATGTATTGAGCAGAACTCATTTAAATGTAACAAGTAGTGCACTTCGATGGCATTTGCTATTCCTACCATAACAACAACCTAAGGGAAGAAACAATAGCAAACCCAGTTGCAGTCTTTCTGTGGAGTGGCACTGATTAAGTTAATTTCAAAGATTGCCTGTATCTCGTATGTGTAGATTCTTATTCGAAATTCCTTGAAATAACTAATCTTACTGACAGAAGGGCAGGTAAGATTAGTTCATTAAAATCTGTTGTCCCAACACAGGAATACTCGATATGTTTATTTCTGATGATGGAAAGCAAAACAAAAAGCAGAAATGCTGTAGACTTCTGAATGAGTTGGGAGTTCAGACAAGTGATATCACATCTACTATTTCCATAATCCAATTGGCAAGTACATAGAATTATCCTTACTCTAAAAATTGTCTTGACAAACAATGGTAGCAAAATCTATAACTGTTCTATTTTGATAGACATGGTATATTGAAGTACTTCATTGCAACAATGATTCAGTCTTTTATTAGATCCATTTTAATGGACAGAAGGCTTTAAACCAAAATACTTATTTCAACAGCACTATTAATGACTAGAAATCAATACAAAGGAAAGGAAATGCTGAGAGAAATCAGCAAAAACAGAAGTACTATTATGATAGAAAAACACAATGGAAAGTTTGCAGTCTGAAGATGAAATTAGAAGTTATGTACTCACCATAACGTTCCATCTGAGTAAGTAGTTCATTTGTCTGCAACCTGTGGGTTACGGATCCGATATCGGATCCGAGCCGGCAACTTGTTTCAAGCTAATGGATCCAAGCTCCTAGCTCCTCCCTTCACCCATAATCCCCTGCTAACCCTCCATGACCTCAGATCGAGTTTGCCCCTCAATATATATCCAACAAAAGGATATCTAACTACTAGTAGGTCCGAAGAAAGCCAGGGGGAAGGAGGGGGGGATGGTTGCAGACAAATGAACTACCTACTCAGATGGAACGTTATGGTGAGTACATAACTTCTAAATCTGAAGTAGGATGTTCATTTGTCAGCAACCTGTGGGACAGAGTCCCCAGCTACCTGCACCTTGGGTGGCTATCATGGAAGGATATTACGAAGCATCACAGAGCCAAAGGATGCTCTCCCTCTAGAAAGCAGGTCTATCTTGTATTGGTTGATAAAGGTATGAGATGAAGCCCAAGTGGCTGCAGAACAAATATCATCCAAAGGAACTCTAGACTTGAAAGCCGCAGAAGTAGAAATGGAGCGGGTGGAATGAGCACGAACTCCTTCTGGTGCGGGTCTACCCGAGGCTTGATAAGCCAGTAGGATACATTGGGAAATCCAGCGAGATAAAGATACTTTAGATATAGCTTTCCCCAAGTTAAATTTGGCAAAGGAAATGAACAGCTGGTTGGATTGTCTATGGCCAGCTGTCCTATGAGTATAAAAACGAAGCTGCCTATGAACATCCAATGAGTGCAGCTTGTACTCTCCCTTATTTTGATATTTAGGGAAAATAAACAGTAAATTTATGGATTGATTTATGTTGGTTTCTGATGCTATCTTGGGAAGAAAGGAGGGATTGATCCTGAGGTACACTCTATCTGGGTGAAAAATCAGGTATGGAGGCTTCACAGAAAGAGCCTGAAGTTCCAACAGTCTTTTCGCTGAAGTAATGGCTACAAGGAATGCTGTTTCCCATGACAAGAATTTGAGATCCACTGAAGCAGTGGGTTCAAAGGGTGGAGCAGTCAAGAATTGAAGAACTAAAGTAAGATCCCAAGGGGGTACGGCTTCTTTTACAGGGGGTCTAAGTAAAAAGGTACCCTTGAGAAAGGTTTTACACAATTTGGCTGACATCAAGGGCCCTGTATCATGTCCCACATGATAATGAGATATGGCTGCCAATTGCACTTTGACAGTTGAACAACTAGCGCCTTCCTGAAAGAGTTTAGTTAGGAAGTCTAAAATGGATGGAAGAGGAGCCGTAAAGGGATCTAGGTTGCGGTGCTCCGCCCATATGGAAAAACGTTTCCATTTACTGTGATAAACTTTCCTGGTGGAGGGCTTATGCCGCTGCCACGAGGATGGCTTTGACTGGTGAAGAGATACCGGGAGTCCTAACTAGGAGTGGAACTGGAGCAACCAAGCTGTCAGTTTCAGATTGTCCAGGTTTGGAGTTGGCAAGTCCAATGGATGGGAGATGAGATCCGGAATGGGATCTAGAATCCAAGGGTGATTCACAAGGTGAGACCACAGGTAAGGGAACCAAATTTGTTGAGGCCAGAATGGGGCAATGAGAATCATCTTGCTCCCCAACCGCAAGGCTTTCTGTAAGAGTTGTATCATCATTGGCAGAGGAGGATAGGCATAGAGTAGACCGGGTGGCCAAGCATGCACCAGAGCGTCTCTTGGAGTTTCCCCTGTGGGGGGGATTAGAGCGAAGAAATTGTCGCATTTGGTGTTTGATGGAGATGCAAAAAGATCGCAACAGGGTTGCCCCCATGTTGCGAATATCTGCTTCGCTACTTAGAGGGTTGAGAGACCACTCATACAGGGTAAGAAGTGTGCGGCTGAGCTTGTCCGCTAGGACGTTGGTCCTCCCCGGAATGTGCGTTGCAATCAGAAAGCGGTTGGTGGAGATCGCCCATTCCCACACTCTCATGGCTTCGCGGCAAAGAGGATAAGATCTGGTTCCCCCCTGTTTGTTGATATACCAGACCACTGACATGTTGTCCAACTGAATTGCAATCGTTCCTGCGGGGAGGAAACTCTGAAGTGCTTGCAACGCCAACAGCACCGCTCTCATCTCCAGAACGTTGATATGCAGGGAGGTCTCTGTATTGTTCCACGTGCCTTGGACTGTCCTGCCTGAATAATGCCCCCCCACCCGAGGCGGGAAGCGTCCTTGGTCACCGTGGCGCTAGGGGGAGAGGTGCAGAAGGGACGGCCCGTATGGAAGTTCGATGCTTGGAGCCACCATAGTAGCGCCCTCCTGCAAGCCTTGCTGATAGCAATGGGATGGTGGAGAGGAAGGGATAGGAAGGACCATTGCACTAACAGAGTCCATTGCAGTACTCGCATGTTCAAACAGGCGCATGGAAGGAGTGTAATCGCTGCCGCCATGGAGCCTAGTACCCTCAGGACCAATTCCGCTGGTGAAGCCTCTGAATGAAGGATAGCCCGCACATGAAGTTGTAGGTTCCTGATTCTCTCGGGAGTTAGGAAGGCTCGCAAATCTCTAGTGTCTATTCTGGGACCTATGAATTCTATGATCTGCGTCGGAGCCAGTAGAGATTTGCCGACATTGATAGTAATGCCTAGTTGTGGGGCTAGATGGAGAAAGAAGTCTCTGGCCGAGCAAAGTAGATGCCTTGTTGGTGCGGTCAGGAGCCAGTCGTCCAGGTATGATAAGACCTGAATTCCCTGGAGTCTCAGGTGGGCCGCAATCACTGCTAACACTTTGGTGAACACCCTGGGGGCTGTGGTGAGGCCAAAGGGAATGACCCTGAACTGGTAGTGACTGGCCCCCAGCCGGAAGCGAAGGAACCGCCTGGATTGTTTGTCCATTAAGATGTGGTAATACGCATCCTTGAGGTCTATAGAGCACATCCAATCGTTTTCCCTCAAAAGGGGGAGGATAGATTGAAGAGTGACCATTCAGAATTTTTCCCTGGTTACTGACAGGTTCAAGCGGGAAAGGTCTAGGATGGGTCTCAGGTCCCCCGTCTTTTTTGGCACCAAAAAGAACCTGGAGTAGAACCCTAATCCGAGCTGGTCTTGGGGGACGGGCTGGATGGCTCTTTTTCTTAGCAGCTGCTGTATTTCTGCGGCTGCGGCCTCCCTCTGATCGGGTGGTACATCGGGGAGGTTCTTGGATTGGGGGACATGAAGTATTGGTATTTTGTACCCTCTGGATATGATGCGAAGCACCCAGCGGTCTGTTGTGATGGACTCCCATGCTGCTAGGTGTTTCGAAAAACGCCCCCTGACTGCCTCCAGAGTGGAGTAGCCGGGCAACCCCTCAGGGCTGCTGCACAGGCTACTCAGAGAAAGGTTCTCTGGACCCAAAGTTTCTCAGAGCCCCTCTGCCCCTGTGGCGACGTCCTCCCTGTCCACCTCTGCCACGGTAGGACTGGTTGTCTGGAGCTGGTTGGGAATGTTGTGATTTTCAGAACCACATCTTCTTCTGACCCTTTTGGTTCCTTGAAAAGGACTGCTGGGGAGCAGAGAAGCGGACTCCGACGGCAGACAACGTCTTCCCATCCTTCTTGCTCTGGACAAGTGTCTCGTGAACTGTTTTGCCAAATAGGGCAGAACCATCAAAAGGGGCATTCGCGAAGGACGCTTTAAAAGGCTCCGTAAAGTCGCAATGACGGAGCCAGGCCTGACGTCTCATGACTAGGCCTGCTCCGCTAGCCCTAGCGGCTCCCTCTGTGGCATGGGACAACAGCCGCATAGAGGTGTTTGAAATAGATCTCAGAGTGGCCATTCGGGTGGAGTACAATTGTTTATCCTCTTCCGACATGGACTCAGGGGGGGATGCAGCGTATTCTTTGATAAGGTCCCGCTGCATCCTGATGACATGTGCCATATAGTTCAGAGACCTTACTGAGAAGGTCACTGAACTAAAGACTTGCTTCCCTAAGCGATCCATCAAACGGGACTCTTTGCTCGGTGGATGGACTGAGGGACTCTCCTGAGCCAATTCCCTCTATGCCATCAACATGGCATCTACAGGGGGCCCCTTACTCCAATGTGATCGGTCTGAGGGAGGGCTAAGAATCCTATCCAGTCGCTTCGGTATTGGCTCCACGGTGTCCGGATCCTTCCACGCCCTGGTGGTAATGAGGTCCACCAGGGGGTCGGCTGGAGGGGACACCCAAGAGGTAGACGGGCCTGCCTCAAATGCCTCCAGAAACACGGACTCGTCAGAGGAAGACTTAGGGGCAGACCACCCACCTCTGATTCTCAGCATCTCCATGATGTCTCCAAAGGAGACATCCTCAGGGGGCGATCTTGGGGAGCCTTCCCCTTCCTCCAAGTCCGTGTCCTCGGTTAAGGACTCAGGGGAGTCCACGTGCCTCCTTTTGCACTTATGCTTGCGGGGAGCTTCCTCGGGGGGACTGCCCGAGGAGGCCTCGCCAGCAACATTTTGTTCCAATGGAACTATCTGTGACATCGAAGCAGGCTGTCCCTTTGGCCGGGTGATGGAAGCCTGACCCAGCAGAGAGGGAGTGCAGGGAGGAGTCGATGCAAGGACCGGGGGTCTGGATGCTCACAACATCGAAGGCCGAGGGAGAGACACTCTCCAATGGATCCGAAAGTCGGCTCCCACTCGGATCCGATGAAGGGATCAGAGCCGGCGCCGAGACCGTCAGATCCGAGGGACCAGTGTGCTCCGACCTGGATGGAGCTGAAAGCACACTGAATCCCCCAGATCCAAAGCTCAGACCACGGCTCTGAGAGGTCGGATCTGACAGGCTCGAGGGCAGGGTTGGATCCGAAGTACCAAGTACTGTCGGCGCCGACCCACCCCCGGCTCCAAGGCTGCTCAGCTCCGAGCGCTCCAAACCCGGGTAGCGGGTCGGAGAAGGAGCAATTGGGTGGAAAAAAGGTGTCTAGCTCCCCCCCTGAGGGGGGGGGGAGGCAAGAGCACTCCCACATCTGCAGCTGGGCCTGGATGAATCTTCGCATCATCCGGTCCAAGTCTGCATCTGATAAACTGAAGGTAGATCTTGAGGAGGCCACCGAGGCAGGCCTGGAATGCCGCCTCGATGACCTCGACGGAGATCGGGTCTCCTCCTCCTCGGGCCCCGGGGAGAAACAAGGGGATCGGAGCCGAGGAGGAGGAGACCTAGAAGCAGTGGAGGGAGAAGCCCGCTTAGCTGGCGGGGCCGAAACGGAGGTCTCGGCCCGCCGCTTGTGGTGCTTCTCCCTCCGTTTCTCCCTCCTGGCCTCCCTGTCCTCCGACACTTTAGCGGGAGTTTGAGCCCCGGACGGAGGCAGGGGGCAGGAGTGGCAGCGACCACAGGCTGTGGTGGAGCCATGGGAGCAGCAGAGGTAGCGGAGGCCAAAGCCGAATCCGGGGGTAAAAGTCCCGCCAGGACCAGCTTCGACCTCTGCTCTTTCAGTGCCCTGGGGTTGAACGCTGCACAGATGGTACAGCCCGAGGTGAGGTGTTCAACCCCAAGGCACCGAACGCACCGAGTGTGGCCATCAGCCAGGGAGAGCTTATGGCCACACTCTGTACATTTAGAAAATATGGCTTTTAGGGCCTCAGCCATTCCTTTTTTTTTTTTTTTTTTTTAAGAAAAAAAAGAAAAGCAACTACACACACACACAGGCCCCAAAAGAAAAGCAACACACACTCACACACTAGCGACCAGCGAAGGGAGGGTACTAATTAAAAAATAAGGAACCTAACTCAGACACACTTTAAAGTATTAATTTAAACTAAAAAAGAAATTCCTGATAAAAAGTACTTAGAAAAAGGTAACTTTTTCTTCACTTATCTGACGAGCTCAACAAGGATCCAGCCATCCACAAGCGCGGCAAACTAGATCTGAGGTCATGGAGGGTTAGCAAGAGATTATGGGTGAAGGGAGGAGCTAGGAGCTCGGATCCATTAGCTTGAAACAAGTTGCCGGCTCGGATCCGATATCGGATCCGTAACCCACAGGTTGCTGACAAATGAACATCCTACTTCAGTTCAATTAGTAAAACAGCAAAACAAAGATCTTTTGCATTTCATGGGAAACATAGAGCTATATAGGAAGAGCATCCAATTTCCAGAGTGAATAGTTCTCTTAAATATTCCAAATGCAGAAAACCACTGAGGAAACCGGTTAGATACACATACTGTTGAAGTGCAAAATGATACTAAGGACAGAAAAGTATTTACTTTAGAAATACACATTTTATTTTCAGCTAAAACACTCAATTCCTGCTTAGTCTAGATCTCAAAACAGTTTAAACTGATTAATACAGCATAATGGTGCTAACTTAGAGAATAAATATATTTAACCTAGACAAAAGTGTATGCTTTAAGAAGGCCGAAATATACAAATTCATAGGCACAGAGATCTAAGTTTCATGTTCATAGGTTCATAGTTTCATAGGAGATTACAAGGCTAAGACCTTAATAACTCTTACAAGCCTAACCCATAAAACCCTATTTTACTGAATATATGACCCCTAGGGGCAAGTGTATGGCATAGGGTTGTGCCTATACCTTGAGTATTTTATAGAATGCCCCTGTGCATAAGGGACATAGGTACTATCTCACATGTGAATTTGTGATTTCCCATCCATTTTATCCAGACTGCATTTGACGAGGACCAGGGAAATTCTCTGTTTAACATGAATAAGAAGCCTGTTCTAATGAAGGAGTAAACTCCGTATCTATCTCAACAGCATGTTTTGTTTTATTTGCTGACAAAGTTTAGATCTTTAGATCATGTGACCTTCATGCTTTTTGCCTTGTGAATGTGTAGCAGCTCCATCAGGGATGAATTTGTGAGTGCCTTGTAGGATAGACATAGGTCACCCCTTAATAATTGGTAGAAGACAGAGTAAAAGGAATAAGGCTTTTAGTCTATCTACATGTGACATGTTGTTTAGACCCTGTATTTTCTTTGTGAGGAACCTCTGAGGTTACTCTAGGTGCTGTAAGTGCCAAGTCAAGTACATGTCAAATAGCGCACTGTACTTGATTATCAGAATAATAAGGGCTGAGTACAGTGGGACTACAATTTCCTTGGATCTGGATTGCATACCTTTACTTGTAAAGTTGTGCCATATAGAAGGACTTCCTCACCACTGTGGACACATGGTAGTCAAAGTTTGGACTACTATCTAACAGTGTACTTAGATCTCTCATCTCTGCGTCTTCTCCTAGGGGTGTGCTATTAATGTTGCAATTAGCATGGGTATTTCACTTCCCAAAGGGTATGATAATGCATTTTTTTCAGATTCAGTTTTAGGCCATGGTGGTGGCAAAAATCATCTGTCTGATTTTGACCCTCCTAAAGGATATCTACATTGTTGGGGGATTCAGTGATTGCCCCCATCTTGCAATCACGGCTCTGAGTCCTGTGGCACACCACTAGTAACTGGCCTCTTGCCTTATCTGGATTCACCCACTTTAACCATGTGTCCTATCCATGAGCCAATTTGGTATCCATCTAGGTCAGACCTTCCCTGTGCCTGACTTGGACACCTGTGACTACAAGACTTGGATTGCTTCTAAAACCATTTGGACCTACAAAGCTGATATACATTTTTTTTGCACTTGCTCTAATTGTTTCAGTACTGTTTAGCACGTCTGTGCTGCATCTATTGATTTTGTTGAATTGATCACTGTTTTTCAGCCTGCACTTATTAAAGAAATACCATTTGTTTGTTACTGTACTGCTCTTAGGTTGTTTTATCAGTATTCTAATATTTCCTAACCTCATCTGGTACTGCAACTGGTGTTCTGAGTTTGCCCAATTTTTCCAGAGTCAGCCAAAATATTTCTACGTTTTGCAAAGATTTTCTATGTTGCTCTCTTACACTGTGCACTTTTTACTGCATTTTGTTGAACATTTCTCATGGTTAGTGAACTTATTTTCCAAGGATTCCTAATACTGCGGGAATTCTGACTTTTGTTGTAAAGCATTTGTTACTGCACTAGAGCTCAAAATCAGTTTGTTTATATAAAGAGGGCTCTTTTGCACTCTGGTGGGAGCAGAGCTGAATTCAACCCATCCAAGTTGGAAACTATTGGTGGAAAATTTATTGTGTTTTAAACTGATTGGCCTATGGGATTAACTGTGTAAGAGTCTTTCATCATGCTGATATAAAAGCCTAGTTCCCCATACTTTGTATATAAACAAACCTCTCCAGTTGAAAAATCCTCTATAGGAAATGTTCTCCATAGTCTCCCACTGTTCACAGCTGCTTGAAGATCTGCCAGTTTGTTCAGAGGGCAGTACCACTGCAGGTCATCTACCTTGAGCTACTAAAGGTTTGATGACTTTTGACAGAGGTCTTGAGAGATTCTGCTGAAATCCAAAGCATCCACTGCTAAAATCAAAAAAGTAAGTACATCGTGAGTTTCCTTTGCACTTTGTTGATTGCATTTTATCATTTTGGTGCTTCATTTTGCTGATTTTTACTGCATTTTTCTGGACTTTAAAAAGCTCTTCTGTTGCTTTAAGTAGCTATTACATAGCACAAACTAGATTCAGATCTGCTAAATCTAGACTGTATTGGACCAGACATCTTACATTAGGAGTGCCCTGCCCGCATCCTCTTGGCAGAAGTGTGTAGTCTGAACCTCATCTGTGTTCGAGATTACTAGAGGAAAACTCATTGTGGGTTTTCCCATTGGTATTTCAGCTTAAAAGTGTTACATTTCACCTGTATTTAAGCCTCATGTTTGGACGTAGTGGCACACTGCCCAACAGGGTTCAGTAGTGCTATGTATAGGTGCAAATACCTTAAATATCAATTTTCTCCTAGACATCTGTTAGTGAACCTTCCCAAGCTTCCCTGCTGCATTGGAGGAAACTCAGCTGCACACTGAGAAGTGTTGCCATAGTTTTCACCCCTTTCCTTCAATAGAATAAGCCCCTTTGTTAATCCTAGTTCAAAATCTGGTCAAACTAGTCCACTCCCCAATAGTAGTTATGGTAAAACCCTCCCATAATGGATGGTCAATTTCAAACCATTTCAATGGCCAGTATGATTGACATGGGCATTCTGAGGAAATGTCTTAATTGCCTCATGTATACTGACAACCACTTAACTCTTAAAACAAACAAATACAATATGTGAGAAATGTAATAAAACTAAAAATTTGGAATCTATTCTCTCATGTAACAACAAACCTGACCTCAAATAGGTTGTCAGCAAACACATACCACCTCTCACACAAAACAAGGTCATAACACATAAATTCACATACGTGGAGGTACAAAGTAGAAGCCAACCAAAAGATTGGAGACCTCCCAAGTGCAAACTACTTGCACATACTGCAAAGCAAATAGAATCCACTACACCTAACAACACACACACACACACACACACAACACACACACACACACACACACACACACACACACACACACACACACACACACACACACACACACACACACACACCAGTGTCTCATCAAATAAGCCCGTAAGACAAAACATCTCAAAACCAAATTTACCAGTCACAAGTGACTCCATAATAAGACAGACAGATCTCTACCTCACCAGGCTGAGCAAGGAGAAGGTCATGGTCAGCTGCCTGTCAGGTGCCAGGATCCATCAAATCATGCATGCACTCAAGTCACTCAACAATTAACATTAAGACTCTGGCATAGTACATGGCGGGGTGAATGACTAGCGATGTACCTCTCTGATCTGTATGAAGAGAGACATGACCAGACTCTCAGACTGTGTCCTAGCAGGTATGTCCCTAGCCCTAAGCAGCATTCTACCTTCACACAGGATGATGCCATAATATAGATAAAAAAATAATTGAATTCAAAAATTGGCATAACTTGTGTCGGTCCAGGGGGATCCAGTATCTGTCTGCCTGGAAAGATATGGTCAACAGACCACATTGCTTTGCCAGAGATGGTCTTTACCAGTCTCCTCTACACTTTTGGATACTGGCAAAGGCACTTGCCTCCCCATAGTGCCTTTTTTAAGCAATGTCAAAATAACAAAATTTCCGATGTAAAAAAATCTACACAAGACAAACTCAAGGTTATACTGTTTAATGCTAGGAGTCTAAACAGGAAACTGCACTCCCTGGAAGCACTCCTCATGTTGGAAGATGCTGATGTCTGTTCAGTCACTGAAACATGATTCAGGGCCGTACATGACACCCCAGCTGTGCAAGGCTACAATACACTTTCAGACCCAAAATGAGTATAAAAGAACCAAAGGTTGAAGCCAAATACAGCTCAGGACTGGTTAAACAGTATAACTATCTTGAGCTTTTCCAGGTCCAACTAACTATAGTAAAATACCCTACCACATCATTGCTAGCTACAGGTCCCCACCATGAACCAAAAGAAGCACACTACCTACCTGGTCTTACTAGATTCACTCACTATACAGCCAGACACTTTAGTAATGGGAGATTTCAATTATCCTTCCTTTGATTAGGTGACATACACAAGTACAAACATGCTCAGTCTGAGGTTCCTGGACTTTGCCAATATAAATGCTCTGAAACAGCTAGTCTGCACCCCCACAAGGGGCTCAAATGTCCTACACTTAGCACTCACCAACATGGGGGGGGTCACTGCATTACATCCTTTGTGTTGCCCCCCCTGGTAAGGTCAGACCACAGGAAAAAAAAACTGAAAAACTTCTCCAAAGCAAACTACAGTCTACTAAACAGTGGTATAAAATGTTTCAACACCCTGCTAACACAGCCAGCAATGACTCCTATGCAGAGGAGTGCACAAATTTATATTTATTTATTTATTTATTTGCATTTTGTTTACCAGGAAGGTCCACTGGACCATAGAGAACCTATTTTCAGTGGATGCACAGGGAGAAAAGCTCCACAGTGCAAGAAATTAATAGTTTGCAATACATAATTGAATATAATGAATAGAAAGATAAGTATGCACAAAAACAGTTTGCAATACAAAATTGGCTACAAAGAATATAAAAAATAAGTATGTACAAAATAAGAGAGAAAATGTTACACTAGTGTAATCTAAATGCTGTAGAGTAAGATTCACATAATGTACTGTCTCAATAATCTGTTTGCAGAAGTATTATCTATCTACAGAAGAATTTTCTCACACAAAAAAGAGAGAGTAAAATGATGTTCAATAAGAAATATGTGAAAACTTTCCAGGGGGGCGTGGAGCAGGTACGCTTCCAGCTTGAGGATAGGTGGTTGAGAAGGAAACTCTTGAAGGATGTGTGATTTTGAGTTGTTCTAATGGGTAGGGGTAGAGCATTCTGGTTCTTGGCTGTTGATCAAGAATAAAAAAGCTGGCCAGGTGGGAGGTAAGGTTTGTGGACCTGCAAGAACTTCTGTTCCCCTGACCTAAGGGTCCTGTTTGGGTGGTAGTAGCTGAATATTGAGCTCAGGGCAGGGCAATCAAGTGGTCTAAAGATTATTTTGTGAACAGTGCATAGTTGCAGGTAGGAGAGATAGTTTGGAAAGGGTCTACTTTATTCCTGCGAAAGCCGAATTGCTCGAATACAACTCACACGAACCATAACAAGTGAAATGCGAATATGTTGAATGCACTTCTTCTTCTTTCGTCTTTTTCCCGGTTAGGGGTCGCCACAGCGGATCACCTTGTCTGCACATTGAATGGCAGTGGAGTTTTACGGTGTCGAGTTGCCAGCCCGGCGCCCAACCTTCCACAGAAGGCACACTCACACCTAGGGCCAATTTAGAGTGACCAATCCACCTGCAGCATGTCTTTGGGATGTGGGAGGAAACCGGAGCACCCGGAGGAAACCCACGCGACCACAGGGAGGACATGCAGACTCCACACAGAAGGCACCCCAGCCGAGGATCGAACCAGAGAACCTCTTGCTGTGAGGCAGCAATGCTAACCACCGCACCACCGTGGCTGCCCTGAATATGTTGAATGCACTAAACCACGCAATTTGAAATCTCGATCTGTTATAGTTGGCCAACCCCACCACCCGCAACATACTACATACCGAAACACAGTAAAAAACAGCACATACACACACTAACCAAAAACCCTACTTCTAATCCTAAACTAAAGCACCAAACCCCTACTTGTAATCTTACACTAAACCCTACATACACAACTATCTATGCACTATCCTTAATCCCTGCCTAACCCTAAGGTCCGTAACTACCACACACTTACCCTACTGAGCTATACCCAAACAAATGAAATATTCCACACACATACACTTAACAAAACCCTACACAAAACTTTACATACATTACCTATCTATGCACTTACCTTAACCCGCACCCTAACCCTAAGGCCTGTAACTATCGTACACTTACCTTACGGAGCTATTCCGCAGATGGGCCAATTATGCAAATTTGATAGTTCCACTTTCGCGGTTTAGTGCATTTGACATACTCACATTTCGCTCGTTATGTGTCGCACGAATTGTATTCGAGTGATTCGGCTTTCGTGGGAATAAAGTAGACCCGTTTGGAAGTTCTAGCCATTTCAGAGACTTAACAGCACAGCAGTGATGGTTGAAGTATTTAGAATTGGTTGTGAATCTGGTGATTTTATTGTAGCATGTCTCAAGTTTGGATTTAGTAGAGCTTTGAATATTAGTAAGTAGATTGACACCATAGATAAGAGAGGGTAATGGGTAGGTTGTGGCTAGGGTTATTTTTGCAGTTGGGCTTAGGAAGTGATTATGTCTATAGAGGATTCCAAGTTTAAGGTGTGTTTTGCAAATGTTGTGTTGTATATCAGGTTGAATTTCATGTGTTCATCACTAGTGACTCCAAGGAGCTTTGTGTGGGTGATAACTTCGATTATAAACTTACTATGGGAATAGATGGTGCCCTGTATAACCACCTAAACAACTGTATATATTTGACTGTACCTGACTGGATCAGAACCAGGCCCTCCTGAAAAAACAGGCCACCCTGGTGGACCTCAAATATAAATACTTTATATAATAAAAGGAAGAAGCTGATGTCTAAGAAAAAGAGGGAACTAATTCAGCAGATGAAGTATACCCTTCACAGTTTGAACAAGCAAATCAGATATCTTGTAAAGTCCTCTAAAGCTACTTATGAAGCTAAATTAGCATCTCTAGCTATGAATAATCATAAGGCATTCTTTAGCTACAGCCAACATCTAAAAAGGAACACCCAACTATGTGCTGAACTTATACTGGATGGTACCTTACATACTGAACCTGAGGAAATTACTAACCTGCTAACTGACAGATCTGATGCAAACTTCACCCCCTGTCCTCACCAGCCATACCCCAAAGCATACCTGACACCAGTCCTCTACCTAGTATCTCCAAACAGCAAGTCATATCCATGCTCTCAAGGCCAGAAACATGGCATCTATGGGACTAAATAACATCTCAGACTGCCTACTAAACAATCTAAAACAAGACCTAGTGGAACCACTTGGCATTATCTTTAACCTTAACCTAAGCACTGGCTTTGTTTCAGCAGAGTGGAAAGCAACAACAGTAATCTCCTCGCACAAAGGAGGTCCATCAACCAACCATGGGAACAACAGACCCATACGCCTAACCATCCTTATCTGCAAGGCCATGGAAAGAATCATCATGGACCTTATCAACAAGGACATAGGTGACCTTCAAACTCTTGAGTCAACCCAGTTTGGCTTTATTAAAAGCAGATCATGCTTATTGAACCTGGTGGACTTCTTTGAGAATGTCACCAAAACCCTGGATGAAGGCAAAACAGTACATACTGTCTATCATGACTTAGCCAAAACTTTTGACAAAATCCCCCACTCAGGTATCATTGAGAAACTCTCCTAGCTGGGGATTAACCCATACAACACTAGATGGGTAGCCAATTGGCTCACCAACAGAAAGCATACTGTCAAAGTTGGGGATTCCACGTCTACCAATAGACCAGTTACCAGTAGCATACCACAAGGATCTGTGCTGGGCCCTTTACTGTTTGGAATCTATTTCTTGGAATTACAGGTGAAAGAAGATGGCCTGTCATTTACAAAGTTTACAGATGATTGCAAACTTGGTGCAATCACTGAGTCCCCAAACCATGTTAACATATTACAAAAGGGACTAACGCAGACAAATGATTGGTACCAAAGTCAGTGATTAAAACTAAACACAAAAAAGTGCATTATTATCCCTTTTGGAAAAGAGGAAATCCCTGCAAATTACAATACTGACAGCACCTCTTAAAGCTCAAACTCAGTGGCGCAAGATATTGGAACACAGGTCGATAGCTATCAAAACTTTGATCACCATGTGTCCACAGTGGTAACGAAAGCCTTCTACATTGTGCATCTCATAAGTAAGGGCATTGCATCCAAGACTAAGAATGTTATAACTCTTCTGTACTCGACCCTCTTCAGACCACTAATAGAGTACGATGCTCCATTTTGCATGTACCTCACTAGACACCTGCATAACCTCGAGAGACCACAGAGGTTTCTCTGCAAGAAAATTCAGAGCCTCCAAAGCATGACTTACATGGAAAGACTGAAAGCCCTGCCACTGTATTCTGTATCCTACAGGCTGCTATGAGGCAACTTGTGCCTGGCCTACAGAACAGCCTCTGATCCTGCCCTAATGGAAAGGCTGCACATCTGTAAATCAAATAGGACAAAAGTCACTCATTCTAGGGATCTTAACCTAGCCTGTGACATTAATAGAACATGCTGGAGAGACAGATATATCTTCCAAAGAGCACTGCTCCTCTGGAATAAACTCCCAATTTACATGAAGCAGAGCTCCTCAATGACGCTATTCAAGCACAATCTAGACAATTGGATGGGAGACCATGAATTAACCCTGGAGATGTCACCTATATCCCTCATGGACAAGGGTAGTTGGTGCTGATCATAGACTCTCTCTGTGAATAAAGACCATCTAAACAAGGTCAATTAAGGAACCCAGGTATACCATGGTTATGCTTGTAAAGATCCTAGGGCCATTAGCCTAATAACCTCCTATGAACCTATCCGCCTATGTAGGTGTTTGTGGCCAGTTATGTGAGTTCACTTATAATACCTGAGTGGAGAATTGTGTCTAATGCCTTGGCCAGGTCAACTTGGGCAGTAATCACTGTTTCAACCTCATCCATGGCTTAATGACTTTCTTAATGAAGTCCACCAGATTTAGTAGACATGACCTGTCCTTAACAAAACTAAATTGGGTCATGTCCATTGTTTGGAGTATACCTCTCAAACTCTTAGCGCAAGAAATCTGGACAAGTCCGAAACTAGTGGAGGGACAAAGGCCCAGAAATAGGGACAGACTTTAAATATTCCTCTTACAAATGTTGAAAGTTGCTAGAATAACATGATTTGTGTTAGCATGTATTTTTTGAAGGAAACAAAATCCAAAACTCACATGTATGTCATTATTTAGTGACTTCAATCCTCAGTGATTTGCCAGAAAACCTTAAACTTTATGAGGAACTGACAAAAAATATGATGCAAAAATCTGGACATTCTGCAAAAATCTGGACAGTTGAGAGCTATGGTTTGGACATTTCCTATGTGATTATTTATCAGATCCATGATTATTCTTTCCATAGCTGTATATATATAAGACTAGTCAAACTTAAAGGTCTGTAATTTTCTGGGTCAGTTGATGGTCCCTCTTTATGCAGAAGGATGACTGCTACTGCCCTTCACTCTACCAGGACAAAGTCAATCCAGTGTCTGCAGTTAAATAGAGATCCTAATGGGCCTGATAGCCCCTTATTCAAGCTGTTTAACGTGGAACCTGGTATTTCATCAGGCACCCATTGAAGCCATGATTTTAGCTTTAGAGAGTGCAGTGGCAACCTGTTCTCTGGTGATAACTGGCGAGGGAGTGGTGGAGGGTATTTCTTGGGGGTGTAAATGAGGTGAAACGAGCTGAAATTATCAGCTAGCAGATTTGTTATATCTTCTGGCTGAGTATTGGCAATACAGCTACAACTAATTCCACACATTTTTGGTGTTGCCCTTAAGATTGCAGACATAGCTGCCAAATGCCTTATAGTTATCCTTAGCTTTTGAGGCTATTTTTACTTCAAAGTCTGCTTTCAGAGACTTGACTAGTTCCCAGTTACCAGTAGCATACCACAAGGATCTGTGCTGGGCCCTTTACTGTTTGGAATCTATTTCTTGGAATTACAGGTGAAAGAAGATGGCCTGTCATTTACAAAGTTTACAGATGATTGCAAACTAGGTGCAATCACTGAGTCCCCAAACCATGTTAACATATTACAAAAGGGACTAACGCAGACAAATGATTGGTACCAAAGTCAGTGATTAAAACCAAACACAAAAAAGTGCATTATTATCCCTTTTGGAAAAGAGGAAATCCCTGCAAATTACAATACTGACAGCACCTCTTAAAGCTCAAACTCAGTGGCGCAAGATATTGGAACACAGGTCGATAGCTATCAAAACTTTGATCACCATGTGTCCACAGTGGTAACGAAAGCCTTCTACATTGTGCATCTCATAAGTAAGGGCATTGCATCCAAGACTAAGAATGTTATAACTCTTCTGTACTCGACCCTCTTCAGACCACTAATAGAGTACGATGCTCCATTTTGCATGTACCTCACTAGACACCTGCATAACCTCGAGAGACCACAGAGGTTTCTCTGCAAGAAAATTCAGAGCCTCCAAAGCATGACTTACATGGAAAGACTGAAAGCCCTGCCACTGTATTCTGTATCCTACAGGCTGCTATGAGGCAACTTGTGCCTGGCCTACAGAACAGCCTCTGATCCTGCCCTAATGGAAAGGCTGCACATCTGTAAATCAAATAGGACAAAAGTCACTCATTCTAGGGATCTTAACCTAGCCTGTGACATTAATAGAACATGCTGGAGAGACAGATATATCTTCCAAAGAGCACTGCTCCTCTGGAATAAACTCCCAATTTACATGAAGCAGAGCTCCTCAATGACGCTATTCAAGCACAATCTAGACAATTGGATGGGAGACCATGAATTAACCCTGGAGATGTCACCTATTTCCCTCATGGACAAGGGTAGTTGGTGCTGATCATAGACTCTCTCTGTGAATAAAGACCATCTAAACAAGGTCAATTAAGGAACCCAGGTATACCATGGTTATGCTTGTAAAGATCCTAGGGCCATTAGCCTAATAACCTCCTATGAACCTATCCGCCTATGTAGGTGTTTGTGGCCAGTTATGTGAGTTTACTTATAATACCTGAGTGGAGAATTGTGTCTAATGCCTTGGCCAGGTCAACTTGGGCAGTAATCACTGTTTCAACCTCATCCATGGCTTAATGACTTTCTTAATGAAGTCCACCAGATTTAGTAGACATGACCTGTCCTTAACAAAACTAAATTGGGTCATGTCCATTGTTTGGAGTATACCTCTCAAACTCTTAGCGCAAGAAATCTGGACAAGGCCTAAACTAGTGGAGGGACAAAGGCCCAGAAATAGGGACAGACTTTAAATATTCCTCTTACAAATGTTGAAAGTTGCTAGAATAACATGATTTGTGTTAGCATGTATTTTTTGAAGGAAACAAAATCCAAAACTCACATGTATGTCATTATTTAGTGACTTCAATCCTCAGTGATTTGCCAGAAAACCTTAAATTTTATGAGGAACTGACCAAAAATATGATGCAAAAATCTGGACATTCTGCAAAAATCTGGACAGTTGAGAGCTATGGTTTGGACGTTTCCTATGTGATTATTTATCAGATCCATGATTATTCTTTCCATAGCTGTATATATATATAAGACTAGTCAAACTTAAAGGTCTGTAATTTTCTGGGTCAGTTGATGGTCCCTCTTTATGCAGAAGGATGACTGCTGCTGCCCTTCACTCTACCAGGACAAAGTCAATCCAGTGTCTGCAGTTAAATAGAGATCCTAATGGGCCTGATAGCCCCTTATTCAAGCTGTTTAACGTGGAACCTGGTATTTCATCAGGCACCCATTGAAGCCATGATTTTAGCTTTAGAGAGTGCAGTGGCAACCTGTTCTCTGGTGATAACTGGCGAGGGAGTGGTGGAGGGTATTTCTTGGGGGTGTAAATGAGGTGAAACGAGCTGAAATTATCAGCTAGCAGATTTGTTATATCTTCTGGCTGAGTATTGGCAATACAGCTACAACTAATTCCACACATTTTTGGTGTTGCCCTTAAGATTGCAGACATAGCTGCCAAATGCCTTATAGTTATCCTTAGCTTTTGAGGCTATTTTTACCTCAAAGTCTGCTTTCAGAGACTTGACTAGTTCCCAGTTACCAGTAGCATACCACAAGGATCTGTGCTGGGCCCTTTACTGTTTGGAATCTATTGCTTGGAATTACAGGTGAAAGAAGATGGCCTGTCATTTACAAAGTTTACAGATGATTGCAAACTTGGTGCAATCACTGAGTCCCCAAACCATGTTAACATATTACAAAAGGGACTAACGCAGACAAATGATTGGTACCAAAGTCACTGATTAAAACTAAACACAAAAAAGTGCATTATTATCCCTTTTGGAAAAGAGGAAATCCCTGCAAATTACAATACTGACAGCACCTCTTAAAGCTCAAACTCAGTGGTGCAAGATATTGGAACACAGGTCGATAGCTATCAAAACTTTGATCACCATGTGTCCACAGTGGTAACGAAAGCCTTCTACATTGTGCATCTCATAAGTAAGGGCATTGCATCCAAGACTAAGAATGTTATAACTCTTCTGTACTCGACCCTCTTCAGACCACTAATAGAGTACGATGCTCCATTTTGCATGTACCTCACTAGACACCTGCATAACCTCGAGAGACCACAGAGGTTTCTCTGCAAGAAAATTCAGAGCCTCCAAAGCATGACTTACATGGAAAGACTGAAAGCCCTGCCACTGTATTCTGTATCCTACAGGCTGCTATGAGGCAACTTGTGCCTGGCCTACAGAACAGCCTCTGATCCTGCCCTAATGGAAAGGCTGCACATCTGTAAATCAAATAGGACAAAAGTCACTCATTCTAGGGATCTTAACCTAGCCTGTGACATTAATAGAACATGCTGGAGAGACAGATATATCTTCCAAAGAGCACTGCTCCTCTGGAATAAACTCCCAATTTACATGAAGCAGAGCTCCTCAATGATGCTATTCAAGCACAATCTAGACAATTGAATGGGAGACCATGAATTAACCCTGGAGATGTCACCTATTTCCCTCATGGACAAGGGTAGTTGGTGCTGATCATAGACTCTCTCTGTGAATAAAGACCATCTAAACAAGGTCAATTAAGGAACCCAGGTATACCATGGTTATGCTTGTAAAGATCCTAGGGCCATTAGCCTAATAACCTCCTATGAACATATCCGCCTATGTAGGTGTTTGTGGCCAGTTATGTGAGTTTACTTATAATACCTGAGTGGAGAATTGTGTCTAATGCCTTGGCCAGGTCAACTTGGGCAGTAATCACTGTTTCAACCTCATCCATGGCTTAATGACTTTCTTAATGAAGTCCACCAGATTTAGTAGACATGACCTGTCCTTAACAAAACTAAATTGGGTCATGTCCATTGTTTGGAGTATACCTCTCAAACTCTTAGCGCAAGAAATCTGGACAAGGCCTAAACTAGTGGAGGGACAAAGGCCCAGAAATAGGGACAGACTTTAAATATTCCTCTTACAAATGTTGAAAGTTGCTAGAATAACATGATTTGTGTTAGCATGTATTTTTTGAAGGAAACAAAATCCAAAACTCACATGTATGTCATTATTTAGTGACTTCAATCCTCAGTGATTTGCCAGAAAACCTTAAATTTTATGAGGAACTGACCAAAAATATGATGCAAAAATCTGGACATTCTGCAAAAATCTGGACAGTTGAGAGCTATGGTTTGGACGTTTCCTATGTGATTATTTATCAGATCCATGATTATTCTTTCCATAGCTGTATATATATAAGACTAGTCAAACTTAAAGGTCTGTAATTTTCTGGGTCAGTTGATGGTCCCTCTTTATGCAGAAGGATGACTGCTGCTGCCCTTCACTCTACCAGGACAAAGTCAATCCAGTGTCTGCAGTTAAATAGAGATCCTAATGGGCCTGATAGCCCCTTATTCAAGCTGTTTAACGTGGAACCTGGTATTTCATCAGGCACCCATTGAAGCCATGATTTTAGCTTTAGAGTGTGCAGTGGCAACCTGTTCTCTGGTGATAACTGGCGAGGGAGTGGTGGAGGGTATTTCTTGGGGGTGTAAATGAGGTGAAACGAGCTGAAATTATCAGCTAGCAGATTTGTTATATCTTCTGGCTGAGTATTGGCAATACAGCTACAACTAATTCCACACATTTTTGGTGTTGCCCTTAAGATTGCAGACATAGCTGCCAAATGCCTTATAGTTATCCTTAGCTTTTGAGGCTATTTTTACCTCAAAGTCTGCTTTCAGAGACTTGACTAGTTCCCTAATTCACTTGTTTAGACTAATGAGGGACATTTTGCTCTGCTGTGTACATTACCATTTACTTCTCAATGGTATTTTCTTTATTTTATTGTACAATCTATTAATATCAGGGATCTAGCAGGGTGGTTTGTTTTTGTGGTTTGACCTGGGTTTATTTTGGTCTGGTACTGCTGTTTCTATGCAGTTGTTTATAGGGTCATACAGTACTTTTGTGTATACCTCTGCATAGGCTTCTGTGTTTTCTGGCTTTGGAAGATGTTGTAAACTAGCTATGTTGTCAAATAAAAGGAGTTGATTTGCCATAGAAAACTTCTTAAAGTTTTTGGAGTTAAGTGGGTGGTCTAGATTTACATCTGATCTCACCAATGAGGACATCACACATGGGTGGGGAGGGAGCAGCCCTCTCCCATAATTGTGAGTACCAGATCTAGGATATCTGTTCCCCTAGTAGGAGTGCAGACTAGCTGATCCAGGACATTTGAGTTTGCAATGTCAAGAAATCTTTGGGCCTGCATGTTAGTGGTCATATATGCCTCCCAGTTAAAGGAGAGGTAGATAAATTCACCCTTGAGTATGGTATTTGGCTGGATGGTGAGTGATTCAAGTAACTTCAGGTATGATGTATGGATTTCTTGGTTCATTGTGGGGGACCTGTACCTAGCAAGAATATGCTAACAACTTTTCCCATGATTAGCTGGTCACGGAGTAGATCAAGCATATCATATTGTTTGACCAGCTTTGAAGATTGCTTATCCTTTATGGAGATAGACACACCTCCTTTTTTGCTCTTGCATGTTCAGTGGGTGGTTGGAACGTATAGAAGGCATTATAGCCATGCACTATCAGAATGCCTTCCATGGCTTTGAACTATGTTTCAGTAACTGCACAAAAATCATCATTCTCCAGGATGAAGAGAGCTTCTAGCGACTGCAATTTCTTGCTGAGACTTCTAGCATTGAGCAGTATCACCTTTAGCTTGTCCTAAGTAGCTTTTGCTATTTTGGAAGGTGTGTCTATTTGCTAAAGCCTAAAAATTACACTATAGGAGTGCATAATGGTTTGGCCAAAATCCGGAAGCCTAGTGGTGACAGGTGAATACCATGCCTGGCAAAGAAACATGGCCTGGTACCCATGTCCTCCCAGGCTGACAAGTATTGGACACCTTTAGAATGACACCAGTACCTAAGCCAATCATTAAATTTGATCATTTTCTGTTGGTATTGTGGCTTCATCCTTGGAGATGGTAGAATACTGTTCATTGCTATGCCCGTACCTGCCTGTGATACATATTCTGAGAGCTCAATCATGTCTCTCTTCATATAGTCCAAGGAGGTACATCTCACATCGTTCATGCCCACATAGACTGTGACTGAGTCATACTGGTACTTAGGAATAACTGACCTGAGTGCTTGCATGTTCTGGTGGATCCTGACCCCTGACATGCAACTAACTGCAACTTTCTCCTTATCCAGCCTGGTAAAAAGGATATCAGTGTGTCACACAATAAAGTCTCCTATGACCAAACTATTGGGTTGTGGAGTGTTTCACCTTATGGGCTTAGTAACTGAGACATATAGAAATGTGGCTTCATGTGTTGTGATTGGAATTGTCTTGTTTGTGTGCATGTAGAGTTTCTGAGAACTGAGCTTGAGAGGCCTTTGAGGTTTTGATAAGTTACATATGAGCACCTCATCATATGTGGGTCTATGTGTGTGTGGACCTTTTCGAGTGTGTGAGTGGTGTGTGTGAGTCGCTGACAAGCTGTTTGTTACTTTTTGTGTCTGTATGTGAGAGTCTATCCTCCAATCTCAATGTGTAGCTACATCTCTCATATATTGTATCTGTCTGTTTGAAAATTAAGTAATTGCTAGGGTACATAGAGCAATTGTTTCATTGTCTCACGATGCCCATGTTCACCAACCTAGATGTAGAGATAGCAGGAAAGTGCCTATCCATGGTTGCAGGTTCTAATTTGTACTTTGCAAAGGGTAGGAGTAGAGGGAGCTTGTAACTGGATGAGGGATGGATGCTTACTTTGTGTAACATGCAGCTAATCTAGCGTGTGATGCTGTCCAGTGCTCAAACTAGATGACCTTTGAGCAGTGATGGTCTTGTATGCAATAATAAAGTAGTGTAGACCAAAATAGTCCTAACTAAATGCTTAAATCTTGCTCAGCATGCAAATTAGTTGCACTGTAAGTAACATAGGACTGAGGTATAGTTCTGAGGTAATTTTTATAGGGAAGTTTCAACTTCTGGTGATTGCATATATGCAAGTCACTGATAACCTTCACTGCGCAAAAGCAGCTTCATGCAAATGCAAGGCATATATAAGATCAGAAAAAAAAGCAGGTTTTACACTAACTATGCCCTAAGACCAATCAAGTAAGCACACAATACGCCTTTCACTAGCAATTCCCAGCTCATATAGGTGAAATCAGTCATCTCCTGCAGTAAGAATGCAAACTTTGACCAGCTTAGTGTAAAATGACTGGTTTGAAGTCCAGGTGTTAAGGAACCACAAGGAGATGTCTAATACTAATTAAAAATCACTAGATACAATGTATTTAAATACAGAACACAAGCCCTTACAGGAGTTTGAAAATGCAGCTTTAAACTTTAAAGAAGTACAGTATGCATTCTTTATAGAAGGCAGTCTGAATAAGCACCTTGCAGAGGGGTGAAGCACTTATGCAATGCTTATGTTGCCTAAAAAGTATTCTGACAAATATTTGCATGATATTGATCATTCTTACTGCTGCAGTAGCTATTAGGCCCAGAGAAGATGGTTCTCCCATGCCCAAATCTGACACTGGAATAGCCATACAGGCCGTGGCTGATCTTGGTTTATGGTGGCCAAAAGAACTACAACATAGGAAGGTAGAGAGGAAAGTGAGTGGTCTGAGGAACAACCAAAGCCACTGCAGGAGCTTAGGCATAGACTAAGTCTGAAACAATGGCAAGGGCTCTTTGGTAAGTGATTTCTGAATGGAAGGTTCCCCAGTGGGGACTATCTGACAGAAATGTTCGTAGCTGATTATTGCTCCTGAAAAGCCTGGAAGCACTGAAGAAAACTTTACTCTGACTGCTGATTTCCCTCTTGGGGATTAGCCAATTAGCAGTTGGGATGAGGGGGCGGGCGAGCTTGATCTTCGTGAACTTGACTGGTTCTATACTTCTTAGGTGGGAAACAGCTTGTATAGCCTAAGGGCTACTACAACAGTGAAGAATTTGAATATCTACTGTTATGGGTAAGTGCAACTTACATAATTGTACTTTAGAGAAACTACAAGAAATCTGATTAAGAATGGACCCTAGCTGCAATTGTAACACTCTTAATTTGCTACAGAAATGAGATTTTCTACTGAAAATATTGCTTAGCTTTAAGCTATTGTTGTGTCATAAATACAAATGCCCCTGAATTTGACTTTCAGAAATCAAAAACTCTAGTTTTTGTTTTTAAAATGCAATTGTTAAGAAAAAAGAAATTTTCTTCTAGTAATTTACAGGGATTTGGAAGAGACAAGAAGATAAAGTATTCCAAATCGGCATACTTTGATGTCCTATTGCACAATTTCTGGGTAGGACTTAGGGTTTAATTAAAAATAATAAATATGTAAATAAACAGATTAAATATGTCCTGATTAATCAATGCATAAGCATTCTGTGCATACAGGACTTGAAAGAATCCTGTACCTTAGGGTATAAATTTTACTAGATACACACACACACACACACACACACACACACACACACACACACACACACACACACACACACACACACACACACACACACGCACACACACACACACACAAAAGACAAGTGCACTTATCACACATTGGAGAGAAAGATTTCTCTCCAAACATTCTTATCAGCTCTACCATCTGTGCTTGAACATCTGCAATGTTTCAGGAATGACAATTGCACATTTCACAATGCTACTACCGTATACAAGCAGAAAGCCTAGAAAACCTTTAATCACAAGTTAGTTCAACAAACTAAAGCTGTGCTGTTTTCTTTGCAAGCTGCATAGTACTTTATATGTCTGCAGCTTACTTGTGAATAAAAAAAGTATGATGGCAGCCATCCTCATGCAGACACTATAAACCTAAGCATCATTTATCTTGGAGCAATGCACTATTTCTCTTATAAAATTATCCGAAGTCCTTTTATAAGCCTATTTGCACAATCAACAGGAAGCATAGGCATACATGGCCATGTAAGGTTATCTATAACATGCAAAACCTAATAACCACAATTCAAGTTCTGATGTTTTTCATCACCAGAAATTAAAAAATATTGCTATACGCAGTCAATAAATAAAGGGAGAAGGGCTTGCATTTGGTTTATCCCAAGCAAAATAGCACCTCAATTTATTCTATTTAAACTTTTACCATTAAATATAACAGTGAAACAGTCAGAAGCACAGGAGAAGAAATAATTTCTACTGGTCAATTAAGCATCCATTGCTGACCTTGAAGGAACAAATGGCAATTGAAACAACTACAATTAATTAAGGTACATAATTTCAACAAATGATAGTTTCAGGAAGTCTGGTTAAGAACAGTTCATAGGTTTATACTATGCTAACAATAACTAGGGCCTTTATAAGCCTATCTGCATAGCCCAAGTGTATTCCATGAGTTGTTGTACACTAGATGTTACTATATAGGTGGCTAGAGCATCATTTAACTCATTACATCCGAGTGATACCTCCAGATGCCTCTGCAGTTAACTCCTACTGATGCCTGTAGGTGTCAGATATTGCTTGTTCATATTTGCATCAATAATTCCAAAACCATGATATGACAAGGTTTTAAAAGATTTCATCTTAAAGCTTGCATGATGGCAAACTCAAATGCATTAATATTTGACCTGTGTCTAGTGCAGATAAATAGATATTAATACTTTTTTATGATATTAATTTATTTTGAAATAATTTTCACAATTTTCTAAATATCTCAACAACCAAGTAACACAGACAGAACTCATTAGCCTCATATGAAAGCTCCCAGCTTGATGAATAAAATGCTGCTGGTGATATGTCTGTAACTTGGTGGTTACAGAGATATTGTAAATTGTTTACAAAATATTACAAATGTAATAGTTTCTGGGCCGGATTCGCGAAGGCTTGCATGGAATCTTAGAGTAGAGTAAGACTCCATGCAGCCAACATATCCTCCAAACGATCCAGGAACAGCCGGTAGGGGCGTGCAACTGAGCTCTCCAAACTAGTCCTACACGGACAGGGCTGGAATACGCAGATTACCTCAATTGCAGGTATAAGCCATGCAAATGAGGTACATTTGCAATCCAGGAAACCCGAACCTGTCCGAGTAGGAATAGTGTTATTTGCAGAAATGTACTCAGTTGATAATGGAGTACGGTTCTGCAAATAGCAAAACAGAGCCGTGTCAGCTGGAAAAAAAGCATGCATTCACAGGAGGAAGCATGCAAATGGCCAAAAATATGGCCATTGGCAATGGGAAGTGATGCAAATTAAAAATAAAATAACTTTTTTTTTATCCCAATCACCGGGGTTTAACCGTAGTACAGCGCTGCGCAAACGCGCTGTGCCCTAAAAAGCAGAAAATTAATAATTAAGATCCACAAATGTGGATTTTATAGCTAAAATGAATTTACAATGCAAGGGAATGGCAGGCTGAAGACAACATGGCCAACGAGTACAGGTTGCTAGGGGCGGAAGCTCAGTCTAAGAGATGTAACTAAGCACTAATATGCAATCCTATGCAAATGAGAGTTAGGATAGTGAATTGCAAGTTTACATCGCAAATGAGCACAGTCAGTGGAGTGTAGGAGTAGTATAAGGGGAGTAACATAGTAGAAGATAGGTGACATCACGAGGGGGGTATGTATGAAAGGAGTGAAGCTCATTGGAGCAGAGTGACATGTGTCAGCTTACATTTACATAATAGTGAAAGAGGTGTGTCAACAGGTAAAGTCAAGAAATCAAAGGTGTATGCCATGGATAACACCAAAGTTTCTTGCTGAGCATGCATGCATGCGTGTGTGCACCAGTAAACCCGAGTAAGACAGTGTGCGCTCGTGTAAGCGTGTGTGTGCGCATGTAGGCTTGAGTAAGCATATGTAATGTTGTGTAAACAGTTGTAAGCGCGTTTGTGCCGGTGTGCGCACATTTTAAGAAGAATAAGCAAGCTTTAGTCCGTGTAAGCATGTGTGCGTGCGTGTTAGCTGCTGTGGGCGTGTTTGCGCTTGTGTGCACGACGCTCCCCCCCCAAGGAAACAGTAAGGAAAAAGGAAGCACACCAAATAGTGGAAGTTACCAGAGAGTACTAGCAGAGCTAGCAGGTGAAAACGATCAGAATCAGGCAATTACCCAGGCAGAACACTAGCCCAGCCCAGCCCAGCACTTAAAACTCTGCAAACAACAGTCCATTATGTTTCTCTCAAGAGAAACTGCAGTAAGCTAATAGAAGGGAAAACTGAAAAGGCTTCACTGAGACAAAAAATGTTAGGGGCTCCCATTGCTGTTATAAGGCGACATATGCAACATGCTGAGGGTGGTGATAATGCAAATGCTGCTGGACAACCCACAGTGAGGATACGGAGAAGAGTGTACAGGCCCAGGGTTACCTACCAGGGGCTACATGAGCTGGAGATAGTGGAGAGCTATAGAGTGGACAGAGACCTCTTGCACCAAATTGTTGAGCTGTGCAGGCCATGCCTCACACACAGAACCAACAGAGGGGAACCCATCCCAGTGGAAACTAAGGTATGTGTTGACCTAAGAATATTAGCAACAGGTACCTTCCAGAGACCAACTGGTGATATGATGGGGATATCACAGGCATCAGCATCCAGGGTACTGCACCAGTTCCTGGATGCCATGTCAGCACATGTTGGTGATCATGTATATTTCCCTAATTCCCGTGAGGTATTGGCCAGCAATATGCGTCTCTTCCAGCAAATAGCGGAATACCCTGAGGTAGTGGGTGCAATAGACTGCACGCACATACACATCAAAGCATCAGCCGGTGAGTGGGGTAGAGTCTACTTCAACCGCAAGGGCTTCCCCTCCATCAACTGCCAGGTCATGTGCCATGCCCAGGGCATAATACTGAATGTATGTGCTGGCTGCCCCGGAAGCTACCATGATTCCCATATCTGGCATCTGACACAGCTGTACCAGACATTTGCCAGTGGGGACATTGCACATGGTCACCTAGTGGGGGATGCTGGCTATGCACTGGAGCCGTGGCTGATGACACCCATCGGAAATGCACACACACCTGAACAGGAACACCATAATGAGGCACACGCACAAACACGAAATGTAATCGAGTGTGTGTTTGGGCTGCTCAAGTCACGGTTCCGGTGCCTGGACACATTTGGTGGAGCCTTGCAGTACTCACCAACTACATGTACCCAAATTGTCATGGTAAGTGCTATGCTACATAATATGATCCTGCAAAAACAGCTGCAGCAGGACCAGCATAGGCCTGGGCCAAACAGCCCCCCACCATTGTCATGGCCATCACAGGCAGAGTGTGACTCGAAGGAGGAACAACCTGAGCCTGCCCAGTATGCTTTGGTCTTGGCAAAGAGGCAACGCATAGCACATACACTGGCTCAGTAGGAACTCTGGAAATTATACCTCTCTCCGACCCGCACATATAGTAAAAGGGATGCCTACGTTGACACTACCTGCTTTCAAACATGTATAGGGAGTGTAGTATGTGTATCCGACATAGGCAGCCCTGCATCAACACCTGAGGCATGATTGCCATGTGTTAAGCAATATAAAGCAGTACTAAACAGCATTTACCATCATGAAGTCAATGTAAAAAAAATCGCACACACCAACTACTATAAATGTGGTCAATGTAGAGTAATATTGGGCAATGTCCAGCAATGATGGTTAATATTGAGCAATGTTGGACAAGCTGGGTCTAGGTAGGGCATAGCTGAACAAAAGCCAACATGCTCATATTTGCTCTACTGGCCCCTAAGCAGTCTGGTCTGCTCAGTATGAAAATATAAGCGGCAATGGGCCTCAAACCCAGGATACTGTGCACTATAGTCATAGTACTGAACCACTAAACAATGACAGTAGTGCAATGGTTAGCCTGTATGAAGAAATGTTGATAAGTCTATGCAAAGTATTTCACGGAAACCCTGCAGGTTCAGCATAATCCCTGTCAAGTTATGACACAAAGGTGAGTCCTGCAGTAAGAATAGAACCTGACTTTCAACACACACAGTACAAATGTTAATAATGGACATGTAGACATACATCAACAAATGTAGTGGACCTCAGACAGCAGCATACTGTAAGGTCACACTGGGCATGCTCACACATGAATACATGAGACAAATGTCAGGCAACAGAACACTGACAGTCTGAACTGGGCATGCTCACACACTTAGGACATGTTGGAGTAAAGCATTGGGCCACATATAGCAGGCAGTTGCATGTGTTAACCCAGGAACCTCTCACTACATAGCAATCTGCCCTGTGCACACACTTATATGACAACAGACACGTATATAATATAGTGGAACCCTGCCATAAGCAAATATGTTCTGCAGATACCTAAGCAGTTCATATAAAGTGAGAAAGCAAAGATGATAAAAACCTGCAAACAGTATCAGCAATAAACATTGTGCATCATGACAATTATCATAGGTTCAGAGGTTGATACTAGGCTATCTGCCCTAGGGCATGTACAAGCATAGCCAGAGTGTGTTTGGCTACTGCAACCCAGTCAAATCAGAGCACTGTGCCTGTGAATAGTAGGTCACACAAGATATCCCATTTACGTTCAGTGTATTGTGCCTCTGTCTAGCAGGGACTCAGAAGATATCCCATGGGTAAACATGCGATCACCCATCCACTTGTCAAGATGTCACCTGTAGGTAGTCAGTGGGTGGCTCTGCCTATGCAAAACTGGGACTACACTCTGGAGTGAGTGGAGGCTTTCTGATAATAATCTGTCCCCCCAGCATGTCCTTTTAACATCAGTGCTGAGGTATATGTCCCAAGAGTGTGTAGCAGCAAGGGAGTCGGATATCCTGAGGTGGAGCATGCCCAGTAAGTCTGGGTCAGATATTGCCTTCAACTACAGGCACACAACACATCCATGTAGGTGGTAAGTGACTGAGTAGAGCTGGAGTTACTGTACTGGAACTGTGCAGGGCATCTGTGTGAGACCCTACATCTGCTCAAAGAGTAACATTTATGGCCATTACAGTTGCTGCAGGTGTCAGGTAAGGTACATCCCAAAGGTGGCATAGTAACCAAGCATGGTCGTGAAGAGTATAGGGGCACAATGACCACATGTGATCAACACGTGAAACCATGTGGGATATGGTGGTCTATGTAGATGTACTGTCTAACCACTATGGCAATAGGATTGTCAAAGGCGAGAGTACGAACAGGTCGTGTCCCCAAACCTGAACTACTACTGTATGTACTGGATTACAACCTATGTGGTAATGTGTGGGCATCTTGTCATCCTCAAAGGGGATGACTATGCAACTAATGGCATGTAGCCATGGGCCATGGCCCAGGCACCAGTCAACCTGTCTCTGTGAGATCCTGTATGAGTATGCATATGCCAACAGGACTGCTGATTATGGCACCCAGTTTGCAGTCATCTGTGAACATGGGCAGCCATATCCCTCCTGTGATAGCCTCTACATCACACAAATATATACTGAACAAGAGAGGTCCCAGGACTGAGCCTTGTGGGATGCCAGGTGTAACTGGTGTATAGTCAGACATGGCACCTGCAGCACTGAGCATGTGGGTGCTATCCCTGCTCCAGGTAGCAATCCATCGTGTCAGATATGTGTCGATATTGATGCTGGTGAGCCTATGCATAATGGCCGAGTGGGGGATTGTTTTGAAGGGTTGTGCAAGGTCCAGGCAGGCTGTGTGGATAACCGTCCCAACACTGATGGACCTGGTAACTGTTGTAAGAATATGAACAGGTCCAACAGGCAAGATCTGCCCACAACAATGCTGTAATGTGTAGGACCCAGTGTCTGTAGGTTTCCCATGTCTATGTGCATGAGTCCCATTACAATACACTCCATAGCTTTGCAGAACAGACTAGTTAGTCTTTTAGGCCGATATTGTCTGTGGTCTGTTGTGGCAGTATTCAGTGGAGCGGGACCACTATTGCTGTATGCCATTCCATGGGTACATATCCTGCAGTAACTCTTATATTGAACAGTGACGTAATGTGAGTGTTACGTCTGTCATGAAGGCTGTGTACGACACAGGCCGGGACACCATCTGGTCCAATTGATGCTGTGTTGTCTGCTGTGGGGAGGCAGCACTCACCTGTTTACTCATGATGTCTATGAGGTTACACTCTGTTGGTATGGACAGTACCACCTTAGGGGGGATGGGGGGACACATCTGCACTGAACCTGTTTGCCAGGATGATGGCAATGTCAATGGGTTCAGGGTATGTTTAGTCAATATGCAGTAACACACAGCATATCAGTGAGTGTCCAGCCAGGTACCTGAATCAACTGAAGAAGGCCTTGTGAGTGTCCGACGTGTCTGGTGCAATTGTCCGTTAGAAGCGTTCTTGACATAAATACCCGAGTGATTGTAGCAGTCTGCTAGTACAGGTCACAGATGCCTTCCCTGTCTGGGATTGTGCTCTATCATGTAGTAGCTTCCTCCATTTGTTGTAAAGCGTATTAATGGCTGGGGTCTACCAGACAGGTCCACTGCCATTGGAGGAGTGAGTCCAGTTGTTATTTTGGATGTAACGATCCATGCAATCCACTAGATGTCCATAGAATGTGTATGTAAAGGATTCAGCAGTCCGAGCCATACTTACCACTGACCCAGGGTCTCTGATAGATACCACCGTGGTTTGGAAGAGTGTGATGTTTGCTTTTGGGAAGTTCACCAAGATTACCCAGGATGGGTGTGAGGACGGGATATGGATGTCCAGTGAGATCAAATATGTTCTGCCCTTACCAATGAGGGGTATATCGCAGGTGTGGAACATAGAGTCCCCATGTCGGTGATGATCATGTCCAATATGTTGTCCCCTCTTGTGGGTGTGGTGACCGGTTGTGCCATAGCATATGAGTTTAGAAATAGTAGCAACTGTTGGGTGAGGGTGTAGGGGCCTGAGTACTATCCACAGTCAATGTGTGGGTATTTGATGTCACCCAATATAATGGTGTTTGGGGAGACCTTCATATGGTCCAGTGTTCCCAGGAAAGCTGAGTGAGGTTGCTGTGTTGGGGAGTGTGGTCTGTAGCAGGCAACAAACCAAAGGCAGATTTGCACAATGTTAGGTGCATATGTATGGTCTGTGATGCATTGTGCAGTGCTACCAACCCGGAGGTATGTGTATCTGTGATGTATATGGATACCCCCCCTATTTGTGTTGGCCATTCTGAGTTATGTGGTCAGAAAGCATGGTACGAAATACAACCTGGTAGTGCTGGAGTGCATGTGGGAGCCTCAACCATGTGTCTGTTAGTGCACAGATATTGCTATCCTCCATACTGATGAGATTCCTGAGTGGGCGCAATTTGAGGGTAAGACATCTGGTGTTGAGCAGCATTACCCTCAGTGTCATGTACTCTGTAATGTGTATGGAGATGGTTCTGTCCTTTGAGCCCTGCTTAAGTAGGGCAGTATGGTGGCAGCAAGTGCCCTAGCCAGTATTGAAAAGTCCAAGGGTGACAGGTACAAGCTGTCCATAGGGAAGCTATGTGGCATGTCGAGCATGTCACCCCAGGGTGACAGACACTGTATCCCCTTTGAATAACACCATTATGTTAGCCAACTGTTAAACGTGATCAGTTTGTTGGTATACTGTGACATCATACTTGGTGAGTGTAAGATGCTAGACAAGGTCAGGGTAATATTGGGCTGGGCTACATGATCACAGAGTTCCTCTATGTTCCGTGTCATGTGGTCCAGGGAGGAACGTCTGAGGTTGGGCATGGACAATGATGGAGCCAGTCCTGGACTTGCTTTGGAGTGACCTGAGTGCATGTGTTATGTGGCGGATCCTGGCACCTGAGAGACAGCTCAAAGTGCCTATTCCCCTGTCTGGCCTGGTGAGTGGGACGATAGTGTGTTTGACATTAAGTGTCACCTATAACAAGTGTATCAGGTGTGTTGTTTAGCCCAAAGGGCAGTGACTGTGTGGCACACTGACATTGTGAACTGTGTGACATGTGGGCATTGTAGTGGGGTAGCGGTTGTATGTGTGTCTGCTTTGGAGGTCTCTGCTGCTTAGGCAGAGTGTATGTAGAGCCTCCGAATATGTGTATGTGTGATAATGTGGTTTGTTTGCTGTCACTATCAGTGTATTTGAGACTTATATGTGGTGTGTGTGGTCACCCTCACCACCTGATAGACTATGCCAGTCATGGGTTGAGAGAGCTCAGCGTTCTGTATGTCAATATTGTTACATCTCCCACATACATGTGAGTGTGATGTGAGGAGGAGAGGGTTGTCTGTGTACATGAGGCAGATGTGACATTGTGTCATAACCACAATATTCACTAGCTGGACTGGAGAGTGCACATGAAACTGACCCTGGACATGCCAGTGTATTATGATGACATACTCTGTAGCCTGATCACAAAGGATCAGTAGGGTTTTAAGTGTGTAAAATAGTATAACCGGGATTAGTGCTCAGGTTTGTCAGTGTTTTGTAAAGAGTAGCTGAGGAAGAGTCCAGACTGAGAATCATGACATGTCCTTCAGCTATGTAATAAATAGTAATGTACATGCATATATGTGCTGAGTCAGGGACAACTGTACCTTACTGACATTGCTGACATCCTGTCAGACAGGCCCATGTATACATACCCACCCCCCACTGATGATAGTCCCTGACATCATACCAGGAGATATCACTTGTAGAATGGCTGAACGTCTCCCCCAAAGCCAAAAGCAAGGCAGCAATTGGATTACATTGTTTCCAAATATGTGTCATGCATGCACTACAGAACAAACAGACCCTGCACCTGAACAGTCTGTTGAGCCTCACTCACTCCACAGGACCTTGAACCGTCGAATGTGTTACAGCAACATATGGCATCATGGCAGAAGTCATAAACAGAGCTATTGGAAACCGACAAACACACAACCCTACCATCTGTGGTATGTTCATGTGCAGATCATGGTTCCCAAGCATGCTACACCATCTGCAAGGCAGCCACCCAGGACATACATCACGGAACAGAGCTACACATGTCCCACATAGACTTTGAACAGCTCTTCATCAACATCACAGACACATGTATCCACAAAACCAACAATCTGTCCATAGATATGTGTTGACATATGAAGGGATGGCAATGTGTCCACAGATAGATCACACAAGGTGAGACTCATGGGGTCCTGTACAAGCTGTTGATACCTGCCGACCTACATGGATCATTCCTGGGATTGCATAAAAATGTGTACACACATTATCATGTCCAGTCTGATGATGTCATCATCCTACAAATATACCAGGAGAACAAAAACCACCAAGTAAAGCATATAGCGCACCGTGTTAATGCGTATCTCTCTAGTATCATAACATAGCTAGGTAGGGGTTTGAGTCCTGCAAATGCCAAGTGTGTGTGTGGGGGTGGTGGGTGTATATGTGTGTGATTTCCTTTGAGAGGAGTAGCCTTTTTGGAGACTGGGAAAACACATTAAAAGAGGTACATCCCTCTTTGGAAAGTCTGATGATGTCAGCATCCTACAAATATTCAAGGAGAACAGAAGCCACCCAGTAATGCATATAGCGTGCTGTGTTAATGCGTATCTCACTAGCATCATAACATAGTTAGGTAGGGGTTTGAGTCCTGCAAATGCCAAGTGTGTGTGTGTGTGTGTGTGTGCGTGTGTTTGTGGGGTGGGGTGTGTATGTGTGTGATTTCCTTTGAGAGGTGTAGCCTTTTAAGAGACTGGGAAAACACATTAAAAGAGGTACATCCCTCTTTGGAAAGTCTGATGATGTCAGCATCCAACAAATATTCAAGGAGAATAGAAGCCACCCAGTAATGCATATAGCACGCTGTGTTAATGCATATCTTTCTAGCATCATAACATAGTTAGGTAGGAGTTTGAGTCCTGCAAACGCCAAGTGTGTGTGTGTGTGATTTCCTTTGAGAGGAGTAGCCTTTTTGGAGACTGGGAAAACACATTAAAAGAGGTACATCCCTCTTTGGAAAGTCCGATGATGTCAGCATCCTACAAATATTCAAGGAGAACAAAAACCACCCAATGTTGCATATAGCGTGCCGTGTTAATGTGCATCTCTCTAGTATCATAACACAATTAGGTAGGGGTTTGAGTCCTGCAAACACTGTGTGTGTGTGTGTGTGTGTGTGTGCCACAGGTGGTCAATGCAGTCTGGGTTTTGCTTTTACTACGGTATGACAAACGTTTCAAGCAGTATGTGCATTGCACACATCAGGTATCTGTGTGTCAAATAAATTTGTGTACATGTGACCTCAATCAGTACATAGGTGTGAAGCCTGCATACTACATGAATACATTTGTAACCTTCGACAGATTGTGCCGCTGCTTCTCAGATCATAGGTCACATATGTATGTATGCGTCAAGACTGGCCAATGTAGTGATCTGTGGCCAAGGACATCCCTTCCACACACACCCATGACACGTACTATAGAGTACTGTGAGTGAGGGTAATTGCCGGGGTATATGTCAGACATGTTCATACAGAACAACGACTGGCAATAATGGACAGTCATTATAGGTGTGCACCAGCCCTGTGGATATGCATGCAGGCCCCTAATATGTTATGTGAAACACCGAGGGACCCCACAATACCTATGGATATGTGGATACCAAGGGACAGATGACATAACACGTGTCTGTCTGTACACATTGGTACCCAACATACATGTTCAGGGCTACCACCTATGTGGTACTGTCGGGATAGTATATATAGTAAATATGGATGACTATGCCATAGACGGCGTACTGCTATACAGCATGTATTGGACAACAGGTGTCTGTCTGTATGATACCCTTGTGTAGGATATGCATCCCATCCGGGGAATGCAGTGTAGGCCAATGCATGCATTTCCAGATGTGGATGGACATATCCCTAGTGTGTTTGCATGTACCTTAGAGGGCTATATGCGACACAGGTGTGGTCCCAGGAACGTGTGGCAGTCAATACCACTGGTTACTGTTATAGTATAGTACTGGAAGGATCCAGCTGTTACTGAGTTCCCTACAACTGTGAGTCATTTGTCAGGACATCATCTAATGATTGGTTATAGTCATGCTGTTGAGGTGGTCTATACTGCCAGACTGCAGATCAATGACAGATATCAACAGTATCATCCACAGCATAGTGTCAACCCATGTCATACACACATGTGTACCCATGTTAGTACATATCTGTAGTAGAATGCATACTGGCCATCAAAAGATACCATGAGATGTTAACAATGTGTAGAACAGGGTATGTCGCACATCCCACGTGTCCACTATGCATGCACATGCAGACAGTGTGCACACACCATCTTCACAGATGTAGACCCGCTAATTTGTAATGCACACATCACACACATACTGTCCACTCAGTAACACATGCTGGCAACACTGTACACTTCAGCTAAGTGGCACATGGGTGGACAATACATACTCAGACCTAACACTGGTGTAAACAATGCTACAATGACTATCAGAGCTGCAATGCATAATGCCTGCTCAGATATACCTACAAGGATATCAGTACACTTTCCTGTTTGCAACTTGCTACTATTGCTACACTGCTATAATGTCACCCTGTGCATCAGAACCATGTTAGCTTATTCTTGCATCAATGTGACAGATGACAGGAGGTGGCACAGGTGTCATCATATGAGCAGGGTGTGTTTTAGGTTTGCCAGAGCCCGACACTGACCTATCCAATCGGCGTGTGTGTGTGTGTGTGTGTGTGTGTGTGTGTGTGTGTGTGTGTGTGTGTGTGTGTGTGTGTGTGAGGGACAACAGTACTGCATGGGCCAATGTTGATGTAATGTGTGTGTGTGTATGTGTGAGCCCTAGTTGTATGGTAAATGTGTGTGAGTCTGCACTGCATGCACACAACTTCACCACGTGGCTGCCATATACGGGCGGTTGTGGGACAGCCACAGACTGTACCTACTAGGCCATACAGATCACTGTCTCTGGCCACGGACACAGTACCTGGGCCTAGAAGGGGTGCTATGGGCAGTATCGGGTACCAACCTTGACTGGGTGCTATCATCAGAGGCAGAGGTATGATGAATGGACCCATGTCCCTGCTGGGACTGGCCAGCACCATGTGCACGTCTTCTAGTAGGACGGTCAATGGACAGGCCAGCCCCAGCATTGCTGGGGCTGGTACTGCCACTACAGGAGCGGCTGTGATCTGTGGTCCGTCCACAATGACTGCCAGCTAATGCTGTTGCTGGCATGCATCTGCGTCGGCTTCTCATCCATCCAGCATGGTCCTGGCTCATGGCTAACACATTGTGGAGGACATCTAATGTCTCCCTCCAACGGCTATCAATGACCTCGGTGTAATTCCAGATGGCACTGGCAAGGTCACGGATGCTGTCATTGATAGCAGTGTAATGGGCCCTCTGCACCCTTAGTCCCTGTCGGGTGTACTGTTCCATACATGCCTGTGCCTGCATTACAGCCCGGAACATACTGGAGGTTGTAATACCTCCGGGGACACATCTACCAAGGGCAATACAATCAGTGGTGCTCCCTCGAGAACCCCTGGACATCCACCTATGTGGTACCATTCTGGTAATCCAGCTATGGCTGCTGTGAGGGGATACACGTGACATAGGTACCACACTCTCCTGGTCAATGCCAACTGTATGCTGTCCCTCAGCTATGGCCATTGGTGAAAAGGGATGTATTGGCAGTATGAGTGTGCGCATAGATGGGGTTGACCACTGTGTACTGTCGATTGGTGGACCAATGACAGAACCTGTCAGACCTTCCTGTGCCACAATACATGTCTCATTATCTCCACTATTAGTGGTGGTGACATCAGGTTCCCTGCTGCATTCAGCCACCCCTAACTCAGCACCTGTGGAAGGAAGACAGGAAACACACTTTACAATCTGTACATGATATTAGCACACATGCACACATGCACACATGCACACATGAACACATGCACAAAAATACACTACTCACCACAGCACATACACACACACACACACACACACACACACACACACACACACACACCGGCAATCCAACACATACACAATAGTGCGTGATGGTGGCTGACACTATCACAAGGCAAACAGTCACCACACACATGTCAGCATGCAGACCATGTGTTGCTCAACACCATGCAGTGCAAGTGTAGACAGCCCAATCTAATGACATTATACATGGCTTTGATGCATGTGTGTAGTTGTTCAGTGATTGGCTACACCCTGGAACACAATGTGTACATGGACACAACATTGCTGTGCAACTATTATCTGTTCTGCAATGTCATGTGCACCATCAGTCGATGGTATACATACCATGGCTGCATGTGTTATCTGTGTGACACATAGATTGCCATGTCTGATGACAGTGTCTGTGTCCATAGCCCATAATAGTGGGCACAGATGTAGCAAATGCAAGCAATGTACAGACATGGGATGGGTGGTGCATGTAGATGTGAAGGAATCCCAATGCACAACATGGACATTGTACAGTGGTTATGGTGAGTGTGGGACATATTGCAGATATGTCAGTGCCAGCCATGACATGGCATGCTACATGACGGCAACATTAAACACCACACATACCCAATGTGTGTCATGTGACCTATACACCCAATAGCATTCCAGGACATATATGTGACTCTTTGTACAGGTGGTGACTGTTGTGCAAAATGTGTATACTAGCATATGTAAGCACACACACAACATGCTATGCATGGTGTGTATAGGTGCATATGTTTGCACACACAGAACAATGAGGTGCACAGCAAAGACTGCTATGTGTAGTACTGTGGTCACTGTAACCAGATGGGGTGTAGTACCATGTGCCATCATCATCATCATGCATCTTGTGGTCACTCATGGCTACTACTGTGTGACAGACCACCACCTAGCATGCTGTACCTGAACTGCAGTGCTGTGGATACGTTCACTATTACACAGCCACTTTGTACATGGGTGTATGAGGTGCACAGTAGGGAGCATTGCCTAACATGACTGTGTTATGTGTTGAAGAGTGCTGCACAGCCCCATGATAGGCCTCTACCCCAGAGGTACATCATGTGTGTGTGGATGACATGTGGGATACTGAAGTGTGACCTTACAGTGGGTGTGTGGTTACACAATATGTAGCATGACTGTGTGTACTGCATGTGATAAATGTGTTATGTTGTGTACAGGTGTTGCAACTATGCCTATCCAATGTGCAGTACGGGGTTGCCACAACTGTGTGTCATGCTCTGTGTATTGCATGTCATTGAGGCAGCTACTGACATTACTGAGCTGTGCAACGACTCACAGCAAACATGCACGGCATGCATTATGCTTGGTGTGTTACGTGTACATGGCCTACACCTCACCTATGACATGCATATTTCATTACCAACATTGCAGGTATAACACACTCACAAGCATGGATCTGCTGCCCTGCCATCACACCAGAGGGACCTATGAGAATATGAGAGGGTTCATCAGTGGCCACAACTGTAGCATTGCTACAGTGGGTATGCTAAACTGCAGTACAACAATAGTCAACAGTCACAGGTGTAGGGATATTATTTAAACTATCCGTATTGCACAACACTAGGCAGCGGAACTGCTAAACACACAGTACACATCTCACGTACATATAATCTAACAATACAGTTAACTGTAGTCTACAGATAGAGCATGTTACCTGTTTGCTCCAGGTGGATGTGCTGGGTGGCTCCAGCCTCCATTACAACACGTCAGAGGTTGATGTAGCTGTTGTCTAGTAGCCACCACACTTAGGAGCAGCTCCTCCGCTCTGGTGAGGGGGGGGTGAATGGCCACCCCACCACCTGTAGCAAGCTGCTGTCTTTGGATATCAGACGCATGCCGCCGGACTTGTCTAATTAAATCACTGCAGTGATGGCGTACCTGCTCATATGTCCGGTTATGCATGCCTATGTCATTTACCCGACAAACAAGTTTCTGCCACAGTGCAGTCTGCTTCTGCTGGTGCTGGCTGCTTCTGGAGAACAGCATTGTGTACTGCTGCAATAGGCTGTCGAGTATCACCTCTTCCTCATCCGCTGTGAATGCTGGGTTGCGTTGGTGGGCCATCTGGTTGAAAAAGATATGAACAATATGTGTGAGAGTGTCCTGTGGCACACTTTACACCTTTACCCACAGATATCACTTTACTGACATATATACCATCCTATTGTCTGTCAGAGGTTACACACGTTCAATACCACTTATTGGTTCTCAGGCCACAAATAACTAACACTGCCTGGCAGACTCTATATATCACACCACTATACAACAGTACCTGACACACTGTTTGTGATACATTGCACAACCAAGACAGGGGTGTATATCACAACAATGCATGAACAGAGATGTCATCCATTGCAATGGATGTAAAGTACAGGGACAGCAGTACCAATCAACCATCCTAGTCATTGATGCCATAGCCTTGTCTAACAGATGTGTCCAGTTGTTACTATAGGTGGCATACTGCTGTAACAGACTATATATGTTGGTGGATACACATGTTTACCCTGTAACACACACATGATTGCAGCCATTGTACAGGAATAATCACACACACATCAGGCAAACATAAAACACACCACTGTATGCCAACACAGATGAGCATTACCTGTGTACCATACGGTACTGTGTGCCACTACTTACACACCCTTCTGCCTGCATTCTGTCCTCTGTGCAGACTACAGGAAACATACATGACAGTGTTTCCAAGCAATGTGAACACACACCATACTGTGCTGTTTAGGCCTACAGCTTCATGTAGTACTACAGTTCATATTGGTGATGGATTCACCAGCAGTACCACTCACTAAGCATACATGTATTGGTTTAGCCTACAATGAGACACCACATTTGTCAACGGAGAACTACGTCACATCATATGCTGTACTACTATGTCTGCCTAACAGTACATTACACATCAGTTGCTGTCCTCACAGCTAGGTTAGGCACTACCATGTCAGATACAACATCACACTAACCTATCTCATCTTTACAGACCTTGCACACATTCAGCATTACACTTATTCAACCTCACATAGCAGCTATTGCATTAATTACATGTGTGAGTGCATAGTGTCATAGGTAGGTAGTATGCTATTGGCCCTAGGGCCTATGGCAGCCTAGCCATATGCTACCCTGGCCTTTGACACACATGTACTTTGATTTCACTTGCCCCTGCCAACCTGAACCAAAGAGGTGTTTCCTGGGGTGTATTACCAATCTCCCACACAATCATCAGGGGTATTTATAACAACTGCTAAGGAGGAGCCTTGTTTGCTATTGCTATGTGGTCTATTCCGGTGTATGGCATATCTCTGAGATGGGAACCTATCCCTCCAGCATGTGCTGTTTAGTGAGCTGACAAGGTTTAGGGCCCTAGAGCGTGTATCCTGGAGGGATTGTGATATGTTGCCATGGTGGTTGTCACCCAGCTATGGGTGTGACATACCTCTGTATGTCCAGCAGAGGTCACCTCTGTGTGGCCAGTATGGAATACAGTGTAGTTGTGGTTTTGTGAGTCAGTCTGCATAGGGCATCTGTTTGCGGCCAGTATTACCCTCTGGGAGGTTTGTCTGTGGCCTGTTCACCTGGTGTAGTTGTCATGTGAAGTACATACCACACAGGGCATTGTGATGAGTAGAGGGGGACTCTACCCTATACTTCCATAGATGACACACCTGTTGTCATGACACATACCACACAGACAGATTACAGGTATAGTGTGGCACTGTCTTCATCAAAGCGGAGGCTACTGTCCACCTGTGTCCCATGTTCCCTTATGACACCTTCACTGTTAGGTAGATCTCTACCTATGTGGTAATTAATGGGTACACTGTTTTGGGAAGGTGGAATGGCACTGCAGTATCAACACTTGTCTACAGTCCATGCCTTGGTCACCACACACCTGTTGTGGTACATATGACCCCATGTCTCTCTGTCTCTCTCTCTATATATATATATATATATATATATATATATATATATATATATTATATATATATGCATATCTATACACATACATGTACACATCCATTGCTGTACACGTGGATGTACATATAGGCACATGTACAGTCCACCTTTCATGGTGGGGATATCACTTATGCAACAGTTGTAGGATGTACAGGTATGTGATTAAATTGCACAGTGTTGTGCAGAATGCATGTGGGTGTCCTCAGCCCTTGTAGCATTAGCAGGCCTCACTGGCTGTCACACAGCAGATCTGACAAATCTGTCCCACAGCATTTAACCACCACATGACATATATCAACACTACCATAGCTGGCCTTAGGCATAGGCCAACTGGGCAGCTGCCTAGGGCGCCGCTCTAGCAGGGGTGCTTTTCCACTATTTATGTGGTGTAGTAAGACAAGGATGGAGGCACCAGGAAGTGTGGTAGGGGGCACCATGGAGCCCTTTTGTCCAGGGCACCAGTTCACCTAAGGCCGCTCCTGCATACTACATGCTGTTTTCTAGGCCACTCACTACGACCTACATGGATATATGCACATATCAACCTTCACTGACAGATATCTGTCCAGCCTTCACTAACAGTTGCAGTATGTCCCTTGCCCTATGCACATGTGCAGATACAGATAGATACATACTGCTGCCACACGTGGATGATTTTGCAGTGTGTAGAGTACTCTTCAGGAACATCTACAACATGCCAACACATACATGTGAGTTACATACCTTACCGTTGTATTTCCTTGCTCCGTGTGTTACGGTTTTGTAGTTTTTTTTTTTATTGGTGTTTTTTTTTAGGTTTTCGCCCTCTATTTAACTTGTTGTCTTAGTTTCTCACTCTGTTCTGTCTCTTTCTGTGTCTGTGTCCATGTCTCTCTTTCTCTCACTCTCTATCTCACAGCACCTGCAATGATATAATTGCATGTGTGGACTGCAGGTACAGCCTGCTTTTCTAGGTATCTGCACTTGTGCATGTGACAGCCTCTGCACCAATTGCTGCCCACCATTCAGTAATTGCATGCAGCCTGCTGTTTGGTGTTTGCATTACTCACTGTGATTGCAGCCCACCGCTATAAAATGCTAGGTTAGGTAGGCATAGCCCTTTCAGATTTCCAAGGTGGGGCCCATGCTTGTTTGCTCTGGACACTGTTGTTTCAGTCTGAAGGTTGGTATATATCACTTATCTGATGCTAGGGTTGTAGCCAGTTATATGCATGTTGTACTCAAACCTGAATGTTGCTGCTTCCAGTACATACATCTCAATGTAGACATGTACGCACCCCTCCAAATGTTAACACAGGATACATGGCAGTATGTACTTTTTTCTCATTTACACAATTAACTGCCATACAAATGGGGTTATTGCACTGTATTCCTGTGGCCAGTATTTATCCTGGTCTGATACTGTGTGGTGTTTGTAAGGTGCTACTGTAACATTATTCCCTGCTAGGATGGCTGGTTCTCCTTTCACAGTCATGTCATGCAATTCCACAACCACTGCTGGTAAAGACCCACAGAAAAGGATTTGTGTTATATGATTCCTAATTTCCATTTACATTCCCTCATTGTAATGAATGATATATTTATTTCAGAACCAAGTTATTTGTATATCTGCTGTGGCTTAGTGGTAATTCATGCAGTCTATTGTGTCAATGGTCTGGGATCGAGACCGGCAGATGTTTTTTTCTTTTGCTGCTCAGCAGAACAAGGGCCCTGCCATAGTGACTGAGGCACTTTTAAGCAGTTGTAAGTGGGTTTGCGTGGGTTTGCATGATGCTTTGCGATGCTTAGCTAAGCGTACACATGCGCACACTCGCTTAATCCCGCTTACTACTGCTTAAAAGTGCTTACTCCCGCTAACCCCGTGCCAATTTCTTTTAAAGAAAAGAAAATGGGGAGATAGGAAAGTGGTGAAAAAGGGGGCACAAACGGGGACAGACAGTAGGTAAACAAGCTCAGGATGTGGAGGACAGGTGTAGGGAAGGTCCATAGCTGCCCATTTCTTTAACAGCAACAGCTGTGCATATGCAATGAATTTGGAGTGAAATTTAAAACCTTCCACCCCTGGGAGAGGGGTGAGGACAACAAAGTATGTTGTACTGCCAATTTTAATTATCAGCTTACATGTCCAATGGAAATGGGCAGCTATGTATGGGGCATAATTTTTTTGTGGGTACAGATTGCCTTTTTTTTTTTTTTTTTCAGGTGAGAGTGGGAAGTGAGGTAGAGGAAGTAGGTATGTCTGGGGAGGTAGGTTGGGAAGGTAAACAGACAAGACAGACAAGACACATACAGGGGTGGTGTATGACACATGGGGTGGGTGAACACAATTGACGGGGTCGGATGTTTGGAAATAGCAAGCCCATGAGCCCACAGATGGTAACTGTGGAACTGAGATCCCCACCCATGGGCAGTCACCACTGAACCTTCACAGCCCCGAGGGTGGCTGTGCTGGGGGCTGTGTAGGATGGGCAGGCTCACCCATGAGACGTGCCACTCTCGCCTCGAGCTGGCATAGGGGTCAGCGACTGAACGCTGGATCTCCCGATGCACCACAACCTGGACCCTTCGAAGGGAGACAGGTGGCCCTTCTCTACCCATGCTTGCACGCGGGGATGAGCCCCATCCCCTGGAGTGCTTCCACCAAAGGTAGCACAGGGTCAATGGAAGAGGGGAGCCTGGGCTGGGCACCAGACCTGCTGGTGCCAGGTGCACTCGCCAGCTGAGGAGGGACAGGTGGGTCCGCTAGGACCGGCCTTCCCATACGTTCTGTGATTAGGTGTGTTTAATTACAGCATAAGCAAAACAGAATTCCAGATTAGTTGTAACAGCATGCAGTAATATTCCCATTAACCCAACACACCAAGGTTACAACAGTTGAACAGCAAGCATAACACATGCATATATTGAACCACAGTGGATATTCCAACAGCATGCAGGGATGTTTGGTAGCAACAGACCACCATGATTGTGGTGTTTAAACAGGGCACATGCATAAACGTGAATGCAGATATTTATAGAACAAGAGGACATATGTCCCAACAAATATTTAAGATTACACATACCCATTGAGGTGTGGAATTGCATGGTTTATGCACATACAGTAGGGTGTAGAAAAAACCTTGGTTAACATCTTATAATTACCTTTTCATCTACACTACATTCCTAGTGACTGCAAGTGTATATCCCCTACATGTATTATTACACTTGCCACCATACATTAGGGGTTTGGCTAGTTCAATATATGCCTTACCTATATCTGACATACTAACTGTCCAGGATGCAGATTTTACTGCTACATATTTCTTGATTGCATTTATATTTCTTTATCTACATATCTGAGATGTTTTCACATTACATTTTCACTTTGATTTGTACAGAACCCTGCATTTCTTGACACACACTCACATTTCTGGGGAAAATAACATGCTACACGTGTGCCAGATTTACTTATTCATGCCAGCCAGTAACTGACTGTTGTGGACTGTATATGTTTCACAGCTACTAGCACTTCCATCACCCACTTTATATGGGACTGCACAACTCTGGGTTGCCAGCACCTTTTCAAACAGTACTGTTTGTATAATGCAAGGATACAACATTTCAAACTCTGTGACACAGACACACTCCGGGTTTTAGACCTTTATTAATGACATTACACACTTTTTCACAGTCTCACTCCTTTATTTGTTTTAACGGTGTATATGGCAGACATGTTTAAGACATATTATACCTTTATTAATGGGTTAGAACACTCTTTTTTCAGGCTCACTCACTTATTTTATATGACAGTGTCTGCAGAGATATTATTCCAGACATATGTTACCTTTCTTAATGGGTTACTACACTCTTTTTCTGCCTCTCTGACATTTTTATCTGACAGTACATGCAGAGGACTTATTCAGGCAATTTTATGGCTGTATTATTGGACGACAACACTTTCTTTCATGCTCTCTCCCATATTTTATATAACAATACATGCAGAATAATCAAGAACCTGCCTGGTGGCACAGTCTTAGCAGCCTATCAGCATAGGCTTGCTGATTCGCAGCACGGTCACCTGCAGCTGTAAAGTAAATGAAGGGATATTGAGACATACCTATCCATTATACATACTCCATTATCAATTCTTACATACTGCATTCCATGGCTACTTAGTCAGTTGTGGGGCATCCCGCATCCCACGGGCCTCCTGTATCCATTGGTTCAGTCGGTCCTGCTTTCGTCTCTTCAGGTCTGCATGGTGGTGACGGACCTGCTCACTAGTCCGAGGAATGCCTGTGGCACTGGTGAGGTCATGAGCTAACCGGTTCCAAGCCTCTGCCTTGTACTCCGTCCCTTGGAACTGGCCCTGCAGGAGTCTTGACTCATGACGGTGGACAAGGAGCCAAACCATGTATTTCGACTCCTCGATGCCCCAACATTGCGCTCGGAAGTGTGTTCCCTCTCCGACACCAGACATTCTAACTGCAGGTGTGAGCTACAATCAGTTATGGTGTGCATTCCTGCCTGTGGGGCTTAAATATGCCGCATTTCCCGCACTTTTTTGTGATTGGCCATTTTGTAAAATTCTCGGCTGACTGCAGACCTGCTTAGTAATGGTTAAACTACCATTCGTAAGTATATGAATGTTAATAGTGGCTGTTTCCCCTATGTTGTCATGGCTTAGTGATTCTGTACTTTGCTTCTGATGCACAGAGTCCTGGGTTCGAACCTTGTCATTCATTTTATTTTCATACTGTCCAGACAGGCTAGGGGGTGTGGCTGCATTTAAGCAACTTTGCTCTACATTGCTCCTTGGTGCCCTATAGTGCCCTGGTTTGCATGGCGCTCACGTCCTCGCAAACACATTGCACTGGGTAAAGCGCTGTTAAACTATGGGCAACTCTATTGCGCTGGGTGAAGCGCTATTGAACTATGGGCAACTCTATTGTGCTGGGTGAAGCGCTGCTTAACTGCAGGCAATTTTATATTGGGATCCTTTAAAATATTTATTTTGTTCACTGATACATTGGCCATTTCACTGCTTTTTAGTTATGTTTAAACATATATGTTAGGTATTATTCCATATACTGATTTAAAAAATAAATACGAAAGGGAGTGGTGGGACTCGAACCGTGAATGCCTCTTCTTTGTGCAAACGGTCTACCATTACACTATTGCTATTTGGTGTGATTTGCATAAACATTCTTTCTTATGCTCTTCCATGTCAGAATTGTTAACTGTAGCTAAGCAATGGGCACACCTGCGCACACACACGCAAATACGGGCAGATATTTTGGGAATTTAAAAAAAATTAATGTTATGCGTTTTAGAACTGTAATGGGGGTTTACAATATCAGACAGTGAGGTGTTGGGTGCAGGGACATTTGAGCAGACTCGCTCTTGTTTATTTGCTTTTATTTTAAACACTTGCAGGGGCGTGGACATTTAGACTGCTCGGCAGATGGACACGCCCCCTGCTTTCTTACATGGTCCGTGTAAGACTTACGGTCGAGTCAGCGTGCCCTCATGCATATTCATGGCATGCTGACGTCATACCATTCAACTGCAGCCTCCGAGCAAGACTTATTAAGTCTTATGAGGAGGATTCATGAATCCGGGGGACTGTGTTTACTGTGACTTATAAAATTCAGTTTAAAATCTAGAATCTAAACAGTGCTATCACTATAAAAATAGTTTGTACTGAAGAATTTGCTATTTACTCTTCTTTCATAGCCACTATGGTTTCAGAGATATGAATGTTTGTTTGAAATGTGAAGACATAATTTGATTCTGTCAAAAGACTTAGGCTCACCCATTGGCAGTTACAGCGTATACTTCCTGAGCTCCACTGAAGTGAATGAGTTAATGTTTGCTCTGTCCATCAAAGACATAGGTGTCAGATGCAGAGTGAGTTTCCAATTTCCCATCTACTAAACCAGGTTATGCATGAATAGGGTTAGAGAAGGGCTCTGCTTCACACAGATGGGAAGCCTATTCCAGAGAATGGGAATTCTCTGCAATACATATATGTCCCTATAACATGATCTATTTATGTCATAAGCAAAGTATAGGTCCTTAGATCTAGTAGTTGTGGATAAGCAGAAGGTTCATCAAAGTGAGATCCAAGCATGCTGTGCAAGCCAGGCATATATTACCTCTTGGCAATGTGTTTAAAATCAAATATAGAGTTAAGGCTTTGAGGCAATCAACATAGGACATTGTGTTTATGCCCTTTTCTTTTTTGGAGGAACCTATGTGGACATTCCAGTTGTTGCATGTGCCTAGTTAGGTACATAATAAAGGGGGCATTATACTCGATGGGTCTGATGAGGGCCAAATACAGTGGCATGATGACTTCCCTAGATAATATGACTTCACTTATAAGTTCAGAGACATAGAATTATTTTCTTACTTCCTTAGACATGTGTTGGTCAAAAGGCAAGCTACTAACTACATGCATCCTCAAATGCTTGACTGACAGGTCTAGTCTTAGGGGTGTTTGTCAAAGATGTAGTCTTAGGGGTGTTTTGTCATAGATATAGTTTCCCTTGGTGTCTAGCTTCCCAAAAGGTACTATTGTGCATTTCTTGGCACTGAGTTTTAAGCCATGGCTTTGGCATCAATCATTTGTCTGTGTCTGACCTTTCATTAAGGTGTTAGTATCTTAGGAGGATTCTATGATTGCTCCTAGCTTGCAACCATCTGCAAACTTGGACAGCTAGAGGCCCTTGACATTGGCATTGACTTTTGAGAAATAGATACCAAAGAGGAGTTAATCCAGCACAGAGCCCTGAAGGAGTCCTCTGGTGATGGGACTCTTTTTGGAGACAGTCTCACCATTCATAACTTCCTGTGCCCTATATGTGAGTCAGCTGGATATCCAGTGTGCTATATATGAGCTTGGATCTAGGACTTTCGTTCAATAGTCTGAATCCACAATAACCGAACGCACTTTAATGAAAGCGCTTTCACCAAAAAAGCGTTTTCGTTAAAGTTCGTTTGAAAAAAACAAAACAAAAAACAAAAACAATAAATCTTTTTTTATGCAGGGGGGCAAGCCCCCCTGCACACCCCCTATTTTTATTTTCCCACTCCGAGGTCGCACTACAGTGGGGAAAAGGGAATTCTCCCTTAACTGCACCGTAGTGTGACCGGCACAACCAGCATACATAACCGAAAGTGCTGATTCGGTGAACAGCACTTTCGGTTATGCATGTTCGGTGTGTTCTGCTTCTGTAGAAAGTGCCATCAGGGATCTGTACGGATCCCATGAGCTTATGCTCAATTCAATGATTTTTCTAACAATTCCAGTTGGGGTATTGCATCAAATGCTTTAGCCAGGTTAAGGTAGACAATATGCACATTTTTTCCCTCATCCATTGCTTTGCTGACCTTCTCAAAGAAGCTCACCAGATTACTAGACATGACCTTCCACTAACCAAATCAAACTGGGTTAGATCCAGTGTCTGGAGGTTTCCAATGTCATTATTAATCATTTCCATGATAATTCATTCCATGGCTTTGCATATGACATTAGTCAAACTAATGGGTCTGTAGTTCCCTGAATCCATTGATGGTCCAACCTTGTGCAGAGGCTTGACTGTTGTAGTCTTCCATTCCTGTGCCACAAAGTCTGTTTGGAGCTGTGGTTGAATAGGGCCTCCATTAATCTTGATAGTTCATACTTCAGGCTATTCAAGAAACATCCTGGGGTATTATCATGGCCCACTGTGACTGTGTTTTTGGCCTTGGAAACCATATCCAGGACCTGCTCCCTATTGACAATCGAAGGGGTTATGTTTGATGGTATTTCCTGGGGGCGTGCCTGGCAATGACTTAGGGTAAAGTTGGAAGTGAATTTGTGGAGAGCAGATTTGCTATATCGCCTGGCTATGTGAATGTGGCTCCATTAACAACCAGTTTGGCACACTGTTGTGGGCTGCTGTTGAGGTTTTTGACATATTTAGACAAGCCCTTATGGATATCTTTCACCTAGGAAGCTATTGTTACCTCATACTTGGCTTTCTTGGGCTTAGTTTGCCATCTTATTTGTCTGTTTAGTTTGATGAGAAACTTTTTATCTTCTTGGGTGTTTCACTTCTTAGTTTTAGCTATGACATGTCTTTTTTTGTTTTACAACCTGATTAATTTGGGATCCCATCATGGTGGTTTGTTTTTTCAGTAGGTACATCAGCCTTGATGCAACCATTCACATGGCTGTACAAAGGCACTGCAAATGATTCTGCATAACTTACTCTGCTATCTGGGTTTGGAGGAGTGTGGAATTTTGACAGGTTATCTTTTATTAAAAGGTAGCTTGCCTTGGTATAATTTCTGATTGTTACAGGGTTTACTGGGGTTATCAAACTGATTTTCTTGGTAATCTGAACTTACCAGAGAGGACATGACATTGGGAAGGGGGGTTTGTGCAGCATTCTCCGATATCTAAGTATGCACTATTTGGTCAAGTGTTTTAGTGTTTACAAAATCCAGAAAAATTGATACCTGCAAATTTGTGTCTGTATAGTATTCACAGTCTATAGAAGGGTAATTAAAGTCCTCCATGAGTGTAGTATTTGGTTGAATGATGAGTAACTCCTGTAGGTCTAAGTATCAGGGTTTCCTGGGATATATAAGGTGACCTATAGCTTGCTAGGATATGGTAAGGGACTTTGTCTATAGTAATCTTGATGTGGAGAAACTCCAGTGCAACATTCTGTTTGATTAACCTAGAGGTACGCTTGTTTTTGATAGAGATTGAAGCACCGCTACCTTTAATCCCTGTCTTTGCAGTTGCTGTCATAAATGCTTGGAAAGCACTGAAGCCTTGCAGACCCAACCTTTTTTTTTTTTTTGCAGTTTTAAAGCATGTCTCAGTAACTCCACAGGTGTCTGCATTCTCCAAGATGAGGATGGTTTGGAGGGAGTGGGGCTTCTTGTTTAAACTTCTGGCATTTATCAGTAACAGCTTTAGATTCCTTTGGGTTGATTTTGCTATGTTGGAAGGTTTGTTAATTTGGCACTGCATAAAAAGGCTTTATGGGGGTAGACAATATTTTAGCCAATATTCAAAAGTGTAGGGGGACAGGTGCAGACCTTCTTTGGCAAACAACATGGTGTGTTAACCATATCCTCCCATACTGACAAATATTGTATCCCCTTAGACTGTTACCAGAAACTAAGCAAATTATTAAAGTAAATAATCATTGTTCATACTGTGGCATCATCCTTGGTGAAGGTAGAAAGCTGCTACATGCTAGGAACATACCAGCCTGAGATGTATCACCTGAGAGGTCCATAATTTCTTCCTTCATATAGTCTAAGGAGGTACATTTCAGGTCATTTACATCTACATGGATTATGATTAAATCATATTGGTACCTGTGGTGCAATGACTTGAGCCTGTGCATGACTTGACATATCCTGGTTCCTGTTGGGAAACTGACTGTTTTCTTCTCCTTGTTTATCCTGGTGAGTGGGGCATCACTTGTCTTACAATGAAGTTCTTATAACTAGAGTCCTGGGTAGTGTGTTGGCTTGCTTTATGTGCTTTGTACTTGAGGCTCCCCAGAGTGTAGCTTCATGTGCAGAGTTAGATGTAGGTGCTGCTAAATTCTCTGGGGTTTGTTGATGATAACTTTTTCAGGTGGAATGTCTGGGATGTCTTTGGTGGTTAGGAATATTGCATTTAAGTGCCTCAGCATAAGTTGGTTAATGCGTGAGGTGTGTACTACATGTGGATGGCTGCAGAGTGTGTTTCTGGCAACCTGATTGTTATTTTGTGTGTTTGTATGTGACAGTTAATTGCCTCCAGTGACATTGTATATATACATGTCTCATATATTGTATGCCTCTTTAAGGATTAAGTGGTTGTCCGTAAACATTGCAACATTGTCTCAAAATATCGATGTCTATCATCTGGCTATGGAGAAATTGTGAAAATGCATATCCATGACATCATTTCCTTTATTAGGTAAACTACAAGGGTGTGGTGTACAAGGTGTTAATGAATGACTACCTAAGGGTGCTTTTGGGAATAGCCTAGACTGTGCTATATAATACTAACTTTAAGGGCAGTGCTACTATTCTGTGTAACTATGCAGAGTTTTAGAAGCAGATATACTGTGAAAATATGCTTTCTAAGTGTCAATGCCTATACATGCTATTTTTGATTGCCACTGCAGGATGATCAGCTCTGTGCGAATGTGCCAAATTTATATAGGGATGGAAAACACAGTAAAATGACTAATAAACCCTTTGGCCAACAAAATGGCTATACTCCTAACCTTTTTATGGTTTTTGAAACTCAGATAGACCATACCTACATCAACTGCCATTAGATAAACAGTTACTAATGTAAAACCACACAAAAAAGATTGCTTCATGTATAATGCTGCCACAAATTAATTTAAACAATTAGCTAGACAACATGCAAGAAGGTGGTTCCTGGCAAACAAACCAACAAAATGAAGTGAGAAGCAATGCACTTTTTTCATTAAAATTACAGTCAAACACAACAAGATATCAGCAGCAATTTATTTAAATATCTTGCTGACGTGCAGTTTTTGAAGCAAAAGTACTTAACTGTACCTGGCTAGCATTAGATGTGAGAAAATTAATTCAGGAATACAGAGGGATGCTAAGCATTGCTGAGCTGTATAGAAATTATGCAATTTAAAGGCGACAAGGAATCAAAAGATATCCTAGTAGCCAGCTTGTTGTACAGATTTTAGCAGCATCTTTACAATACATTACTATGTGTCCGTAATTCCCATCAGATCAATTTTATAAACCTATCCACAGGACTCAGTAAAATCCATGTAGTCTCCGTGACAAGCCTATATGGAATGTGCCTGTGTACACAGCCATGGTTCCTCTTCGGCAGCATGCCATACATATTAATTATGGCGTGCTGCTGAGGAAGAGCACAGTAACAATGATTTTGAATTCATGTAAGCAACACTGTAGAGGCTGTACCATACTTGTGGACTGTCCTGAAAACTTCTGGACAGTTGGAAAGCACACCACAATACCTTTCAGTCTGTTAACCTGGACTGAAAGGTGATCAACAGATACTACTTCATGAAACTGCAGTTTTAATTTTTTTTTTTTTTTTACATTTACGTGCTTGTTTGCACAACCAGCACGTTGCACAGCAATACTTAGCATTGCCCACATATACAGTAGATATTTGCTAGACATCTAAAAATAGAAACCGGATGTACTGAATTGTAGTTCTGCACTGCTTAGCATAGATTACAAGCACTTGTGTAGTATAGGTGAAGATATATATACAAGCTCCCTTCTCTATTCCAGTAGCTAGGTAGGTTGAGTCATGACCTACAGTGTAGCAGGTCGCAGGTTCAAGTCCTAACCGGTCATACGTTTTACATTTATTGCTGTAAAAATGTGTCAGGTGAGTGAAACATCAGTTTATTTTAAAATTAAAAAATGTTACATTTAGAAAAGCTGCACAATACTAAGCAGAGCTTAAACATGATCAATGGCCTTTTCCCATTTGTGCATTGCTAAGTTGCACTTGCACATGGCGTGTGCAAGTTTGTGTGATGCTAATCGAAGCAGAGCTTTTTTGAAAGTTACAACATGGCATGCAAGGATGGGAATGCAGCCTATTTAAATGCCAATAGGTGGAAATTTCATATTATCATTATTATTTGGTGTTCTGTGGGCAGCCACGGTGGTGCAGCGGTTCGAGTTGCCATCTCACAGCAAGAGGTTCTCCGGTTCAATCCTCGGCTGGGGTGCCTTCTGTGCGGAGTCTGCATGTCCTCCCTGTAGTGGCGTGGGTTTCCTCCGGGTGCTCTGGTTTCCTCCCACATCCCAAAGACATGCTGTAGGTGGATTGGACACTCTAAATTGGCCGTGTGTGTGTGTATGTGTGTGTGTCTTCTGTGGAAGGTTGGGCACTGGGCTGGCAACTCAACACCATAAAACTCCACTGCGAATCATGAGCGGCAGTGATCTGCTGTGGCAACCCCTAACTGGGAAAAAGCCGAAAGAAGAAGATTATTATTTGGTGTTCTAACTTAGCTGAGGATTTGCCTGCTGATGTTGGTGAAGGTGTGTGCTTTTGTGCACAAAAGTGGGGAGTGCAGGAGTCCAGATATTTTGTTGGACTCCTGGTTAAGAATTGTGAACCCCAGCTGCTGTAGGGTGAATACCAGAGCTCAGAGTATAACCCTGAATCCTGGAGTCAGTTAGCCAGGGAACTTACCAGTGCTACTGGTATCCCCCACAATTGAGAGCAGTGTCATCACCACTATGATGACCTGAAGCATGCGAAGAGGGGAACCTTGGGCACCTGGGTCCAAGAGCCTAGGGATGCTCAAACCCCACAGATATGTAAGTATGTTTGTCAGTAATTTAGAAATATACAAGCTGAATCTGTGCAGAACTGGAATGCATAATTGTTTGTTTCTTTTCCCACAGCTACAGAAGAGAGAGCTTGCAATGTCCAGTCCAATGAAGGGACCCTGGCCAGGATGAGGCAATCGTATGTTAAGTAGGAAAACATCAAAGTAATAATTTAATGCATAATATAATTATGCAATAAATTATTTACAGAATTTGCATTCTTAACAGTCAGGTATGACATAACCAAAGCCAGGATAAACTGAAGAATAATTCCGCTTTAATACCAACTTCCCCAAAACTTAGCACTTTCACCATAACACATATGGCTTCATCAGAGTCAGTGGAAAATCTAAAATCATTCATATAAGTAATTACATCATCTAGTGACAACCAATCAACTTCCTTAATACATTAATAAATAATTGATCACTTTAATTAAAATGAAATTTCTCACTAAACTATTCCAGCTGCTTTAAGAACACATATATTATGTAAAAATGTATATATAAACAAAACTCTTAATACACTTAAAACTCAATAAATGTTTTATATATATATATATATATATATATATATATATATATATATAAATTAATATACTAATATACCTATATCAACCTGTACATTTATATAATACTAAATACAAATATATATATATATATCTATATATATATATATATATATATATATATATATATATATATGTATATGTATATATATATATGTTTATTGTATAAATAAATAAATATTCAGCATATATACACATTTCAAAATAATTTATAATAATAATTTTAATTGAACACTTTTAATGTTTAAGTTTAACTGAACTTGTCTGTGTAGTGCTACAACTTGTTATGTTTTACACTACACATTTTAAGTAGTTCTGTATGGACATTTGAAGTGACTGCGTGCGGTATATCTTTAAATGTTATTATTACATCATTGACAATAGGACATTATTTTTATGAATTGGTGGTATTGAATTTAAGTAATATTTTTACAATATACTCGAACATCATGTTTGTTTTTATTTTTAACAAGACAAGGATTGACATTATAAATTATTAAGAAAGAACACACTCTGCCAGGTAAAGCACTCTTATTCAAAAGTCAGAGTCATATACAAAAAGAAAATAAAGAGTGCACCATCAGCTGAAATACAAACTTGTCAGCAAATAACTCCAAATAACAGTCTATTGAAAGAAAGCTTCGTTTATTCCAAACAAACAGGAGCTGCAGCAAGTCATAAAAGTTAGCGCTTTCGCGTTGACACCCAACGCTTCTTCAGACATAAAAACCAAATAAAACTAGCTCCTTTTAAACACATGATCACATGATGTCATAATTAATTTAATTTAAAGGGACAAACATTCATAGAAAAAAGTACTATTTAAAATCATATGTTGTTAACATCCTGTACTAAAAACATTACAGACATTAGGCACATGAATAGATCAGAATGCATTGTAATGAAAACATAAAGAGATAGTGGTAGTGAATGAATAATAATAATAAAATAAAAAAATAAAATAAATGAGTAATTCTAATGATTTAAGGGTCTGGAAGCTAAAAAAGGCTTGATGGAAAGCCTTTCATTGAGTCCAAACTTATTTGCCTGTAATTTCACAATCCACTTGCCCTCTTGCTCTTCTACTCTATTTTTGACATTTCCTAACCTATTACCTGTCTTTACCAACTCAAGAACATGAAACTTAAAGGTGTGGTTGTCACCAACCTCAACCACATGCCTAGCTAATGCATTCAATGCATTACTCCTGGATATTGCGTATATGTGTTCTCTGATCCGTTCTCTCAGGGATCTGGTGGTCATGCCCACGTAAAACATCCTGCAGGACTGGCACTCAGCCAAATAAACCAGATTCCTTGACTTACAAGTTGCACAATGTTTGAAATCATAACTTCTTTGTGTGATAGGATGTGTGAACGTGTGGGTATTGGCTATGTATCTGCACTGATTGCAGGATGAACAAGCAAAAGTGCCAAGCCTTGAACATGTGCTGTCATTAGTATGGACTCTATCATAACAAAGTAGCCTATTCAATGACATCATGTTCTTATAAGCTACTCTAGGTTTGTTATCTACTAGAGATCTAATGTTCTCATCGATCATAAGAAGGTTCCAATGTTTATGAAAAATATCCAAAACATATTTGTTCTTGTTGGTATATGGAATAGTAATCCTATTTGTTAGAGCCCTGGACGTACGTCGGGTAGATGTACAAGGAATGTCATGTTTCTTAATAGTGGGCATAGCTACGTTGTCCCTTCTCAGATCACCTTCTGAAACAGCTGTGAGTACAGAGTTCCTGTTATATCCCCTTGTTATAAAGTTGTCTAATAAATCTTTCGTGTGTCTTTGGAAGGCAGTGTCAGTGGAGGTTAATCTAGAGACTCTGGTGACCTGATTCTGAACAATGTTCCTATATATGTGCTGGGGATGCATGCTGTTTCTATGAAGTAGATTATTCCTCCAACAACTCTTCCTGAACAGTTCTGTTTCAAAACCATGACTTGTCCTAACTATACTCACATCTAGGAAGTCTATATGTTCAAGAGAATAAGTAGAATCAAAACTCAGAAAGTCAGTTGTTCCATTGAGATAGCATACAAATTCTAAAAGGTGTTCGGTTGTTCCTCCCCACAGTAAAATGACATCGTCCACAAATCTATTATAGAATAGTAATGAGTCAAGAAAAACAGAGTCCTGATTAAACACAAACAGCTGTTCCCATTGTGCCAGCACCAAATTGGCGTAGGCGTTGGCACATGGAGTGCCCATCGCTACGCCTTTGGTTTGTAGGTAATAAGAGCTCCCATAACATAACACATTGTTTTCAAGAACGATCTCAAGTAAGGACACACATCTATCAACCATATGCGTTGTCAAATCACTCTTCGTCAAGAAATCTCTCATGTATTCCAAACCTATATTGTTAGGTATTGAGGTAAAAAGGGACTTGACATCCAAGGTTACTAATATGCACGTATCATCGATAGGAAAAGACTGTACAAATGTCGCTAAATTCTCTAAAAAATTTGTAGTGTCTTTCAAAATGTGCTTAGTATTCAGAACTACTGGTTTCAAAATTTTATCCAAATAAATCGATAGCGGCTCTGTGAGCCAGCCCCTGCTGGATACTATTGGTGCAAGGGTGGGTCAGTAACATTTTTGTGTATTTTGGGGAGGCCTCTGAAAGATGGTACTAGAGGCTTATCAACTACAAAATACACATATAAACCATTATCAATGACACTAGTCAGTAATAAATCGTATAGCATGGCATGAACATTTTTAATGGTATTATTTAAACTGTGTGCAGAGATAGGTAAATAGGTATCTGCATCAGATAACATTGCTATCATTTTATCGCTATAGGTGGAGTTGTCCATAACAACGACGGCTCCACCCTTGTCTGCTTGTCTAATAACAATTCTATCATTCCTTCTTAGGTCATCTAAGGCATGTTTCTCTTGTTTAGTCAGATTCACAAAATGTGGTTTAGCTTGACTATCATTATACAGCTTGAATAAATCATCCTCTACCGCTTGCTCAAAGGCTTCTAATAGCGGATGCGAAGGAGGAATGAAAGTGGAAGGCTTTTTAAAGGCAGTATGTTTATGCATTGCTTCATCATTATTATCATATAATAGTTTAAGTGCTAGATTTCTGGTGAACATTTTCACATCCACGACGATGTCTGTGAAATCATTGCCATGGGAGGGAATAAATCCTAAACCCTTATTGAGAATAGACAATTCAAATTCACTCAAACTATATTTGGAAATATTAACCACTAAACAGTCTGAGTCACTAGTTACAGGAGGTAAAAAATTACCACTTAGGTTTTCTGTCGCCATACTTTCTTGGTGTGTGGTGTTTCCTCCTCCACGAATTTTCTCTTGTTGGTTCTCATTAACGGCGACCAAGTCCTTTTCTCCTGGGGTCTGAAAGGTAAGGGAAAAGAAGGAAGGCCCTCCCCCAGTGCGAAGAGCTCCTCTTCATGTTGAGTGACAAAAGAGTCAATGGTAAGCTGTTTGTTACGTGACTCATTTAGTTTCGGTCTAACAGATGCAGTTTGCTCTGGACGTGGCACTAGGACGGAACCAGGATCAGGATGAATGAGTGCTTGCGTTGTAATGATGCATGGACGTGGTGGTACGCCTTGATTCAAACAATCAGTAGGTTCTCTAACATCGTCCGGAGGAGCAGGAACTAGAAACTCCGTTACAGTGGCTTCTTCCAATGACGTCAGTGAAGGAGGAGTAACCAGCTGAGTTACGCATGGCTCTTCAGGTAAAGCAGAGGGCGGATGTGAAGATATGGATGGACCACTAATAGGATTGGGTCTGGAAGCGTGGTTCTCTCTCGGCCATGAGAACACCCTGGAATGTCTAAAATCTAAAAAATCTCTCTGTAGCTTGCGTTTCTTGTCATGCAAGCACTTTAAATCAAGGGAAGATAGCATTTGTTTCAAATCACCAAGCACAATGTCACGCTGTTCACTGTTCAGCTTCCCACTTAACTCAGTGTATATACTGATAATGTCAGTCTTTAATTCATTGATGGAAAGATCATAGTGTTCAATTAGAATATTCAAATAAGAAAAGCTGGTGTCAAGGTTGCATTTCTGCCATAATGCTAATAGTCTTGGTTGTGAATTGCCGAAAGTCGGCATTTTAAGAATCCTTAACCCTCGTGGCACTAATTTAAAATTGAGGCAGGCTTCCATGTGAAGTCTCTGCCATTGGATAGTACGTAATTTGTACATTTTATTCTCAAGGTTCCTGGTCATCATGGTCAAGTCCATGTTGTGCTTGAAAAAATCTGTGTCATCACTTGAAACATTCAGGTCTGAGGTGGTGAGTTTAAGTAGAGGATTAATACTGAAGTCCACTAGTCCATTTAAATCAAACAATTTGTCAGCTTGTTGATTCGGTAGAGGTAAACTGGATTCAGCAGCCATGTCCTGGCAGAAATGTAAAAGTAGGTAGCTACAATAACTGAAGAAAGAACACACTCTGCCAGGTAAAGCACTCTTATTCAAAAGTCAGAGTCATATACAAAAAGAAAATAAAGAGTGCACCATCAGCTGAAATACAAACTTGTCAGCAAATAACTCCAAATAACAGTCTATTGAAAGAAAGCTTCGTTTATTCCAAACAAACAGGAGCTGCAGCAAGTCATAAAAGTTAGCGCTTTCGCGTTGACACCCAACGCTTCTTCAGACATAAAAACCAAGTAAAACTAGCTCCTTTTAAACACATGATCACATGATGTCATAATTAATTTAATTTAAAGGGACAAACATTCATAGAAAAAAGTACTATTTAAAATCATATGTTGTTAACATCCTGTACTAAAAACATTACAGACATTAGGCACATGAATAGATCAGAATGCATTGTAATGAAAACATAAAGAGATAGTGGTAGTGAATGAATAATAATAATAAAATAAAAAAATAAAATAAATGAGTAATTCTAATGATTTAAGGGTCTGGAAGCTAAAAAAGGCTTGATGGAAAGCCTTTCATTGAGTCCAAACTTATTTGCCTGTAATTTCACAATCCACTTGCCCTCTTGCTCTTCTACTCTATTTTGACATTTCCTAACCTATTACCTGTCTTTACCAACTCAAGAACATGAAACTTAAAGGTGTGGTTGTCACCAACCTCAACCACATGCCTAGCTAATGCATTCAATGCATTACTCCTGGATATTGCGTATATGTGTTCTCTGATCCGTTCTCTCAGGGATCTGGTGGTCATGCCCACGTAAAACATCCTGCAGGACTGGCACTCAGCCAAATAAACCAGATTCCTTGACTTACAAGTTGCACAATGTTTGAAATCATAACTTCTTTGTGTGATAGGATGTGTGAACGTGTGGGTATTGGCTATGTATCTGCACTGATTGCAGGATGAACAAGCAAAAGTGCCAAGCCTTGAACATGTGCTGTCATTAGTATGGACTCTATCATAACAAAGTAGCCTATTCAATGACATCATGTTCTTATAAGCTACTCTATTCATCTACTAGAGATCTAATGTTCTCATCGATCATAAGAAGGTTCCAATGTTTATGAAAAATATCCAAAACATATTTGTTCTTGTTGGTATATGGAATAGTAATCCTATTTGTTAGAGCCCTGGACGTACGTCGGGTAGATGTACAAGGAATGTCATGTTTCTTAATAGTGGGCATAGCTACGTTGTCCCTTCTCAGATCACCTTCTGAAACAGCTGTGAGTACAGAGTTCCTGTTATATCCCCTTGTTATAAAATTGTCTAATAAATCTTTCGTGTGTCTTTGGAAGGCAGTGTCAGTGGAGGTTAATCTAGAGACTCTGGTGACCTGATGCTGAACAATGTTCCTATATATGTGCTGGGATTGCATGCTGTTTCTATGAAGTAGATTATTCCTCCAACAACTCTTCCTGAACAGTTCTGTTTCAAAACCATGACTTGTCCTAACTATACTCACATCTAGGAAGTCTATATGTTCAAGAGAATAAGTAGAATCAAAACTCAGAAAGTCAGTTGTTCCATTGAGATAGCATACAAATTCTAAAAGGTGTTCGGTTGTTCCTCCCCACAGTAAAATGACATCGTCCACAAATCTATTATAGAATAGTAATGAGTCAAGAAAAACAGAGTCCTGATTAAACACAAACAGCTGTTCCCATTGTGCCAGCACCAAATTGGCGTAGGCGTTGGCACATGGAGTGCCTTTGGTTTGTAGGTAATAAGAGCTCCCATAACATAACACATTGTTTTCAAGAACGATCTCAAGTAAGGACACACATCTATCAACCATATGCATTGTCAAATCACTCTTCGTCAAGAAATCTCTCATGTATTCCAAACCTATATTGTTAGGTATTGAGGTAAAAAGGGACTTGACATCCAAGGTTACTAATATGCACGTATCATCGATAGGAAAAGACTGTACAAATGTCGCTAAATTCTCTAAAAAATTTGTAGTGTCTTTCAAAATGTGCTTAGTATTCAGAACTACTGGTTTCAAAATTTTATCCAAATAAATCGATAGCGGCTCTGTGAGCCAGCCCCTGCTGGATACTATTGGTCGCAAGGGTGGGTCAGTAACATTTTTGTGTATTTTGGGGAGGCCTCTGAAAGATGGTACTAGAGGCTTATCAACTACAAAATACACATATAAACCATTATCAATGACACTAGTCAGTAATAAATCGTATAGCATGGCATGAACATTTTTAATGGTATTATTTAAACTGTGTGCAGAGATAGGTAAATAGGTATCTGCATCAGATAACATTGCTATCATTTTATCGCTATAGGTGGAGTTGTCCATAACAACGACGGCTCCACCCTTGTCTGCTTGTCTAATAACAATTCTATCATTCCTTCTTAGGTCATCTAAGGCATGTTTCTCTTGTTTAGTCAGATTCACAAAATGTGGTTTAGCTTGACTATCATTATACAGCTTGAATAAATCATCCTCTACCGCTTGCTCAAAGGCTTCTAATAGCGGATGCGAAGGAGGAATGAAAGTGGAAGGCTTTTTAAAGGCAGTATGTTTATGCATTGCTTCATCATTATTATCATATAATAGTTTAAGTGCTAGATTTCTGGTGAACATTTTCACATCCACGACGATGTCTGTGACATCATTGCCATGGGAGGGAATAAATCCTAAACCCTTATTGAGAATAGACAATTCAAATTCACTCAAACTATATTTGGAAATATTAACCACTAAACAGTCTGAGTCACTAGTTACAGGAGGTAAAAAATTACCACTTAGGTTTTCTGTCGCCATACTTTCTTGGTGTGTGGTGTTTCCTCCTCCACGAATTTTCTCTTGTTGGTTCTCATTAACGGCGACCAAGTCCTTTTCTCCTGGGGTCTGAAAGGTAAGGGAAAAGAAGGAAGGCCCTCCCCCAGTGCGAAGAGCTCCTCTTCATGTTGAGTGACAAAAGAGTCAATGGTAAGCTGTTTGTTACGTGACTCATTTAGTTTCGGTCTAACAGATGCAGTTTGCTCTGGATGTGGCACTAGGACGGAACCAGGATCAGGATGAATGAGTGCTTGCGTTGTAATGATGCATGGACGTGGTGGTACGCCTTGATTCAAACAATCAGTAGGTTCTCTAACATCGTCCGGAGGAGCAGGAACTAGAAACTCCGTTACAGTGGCTTCTTCCAATGACGTCAGTGAAGGAGGAGTAACCAGCTGAGTTACGCATGGCTCTTCAGGTAAAGCAGAAGTGGTAATTTTTTACCTCCTGTAACTAGTGACTCAGACTGTTTAGTGGTTAATATTTCCAAATATAGTTTGAGTGAATTTGAATTGTCTATTCTCAATAAGGGTTTAGGATTTATTCCCTCCCATGGCAATGATGTCACAGACATCGTCGTGGATGTGAAAATGTTCACCAGAAATCTAGCACTTAAACTATTATATGATAATAATGATGAAGCAATGCATAAACATACTGCCTTTAAAAAGCCTTCCACTTTCATTCCTCCTTCGCATCCGCTATTAGAAGCCTTTGAGCAAGCGGTAGAGGATGATTTATTCAAGCTGTATAATGATAGTCAAGCTAAACCACATTTTGTGAATCTGACTAAACAAGAGAAACATGCCTTAGATGACCTAAGAAGGAATGATAGAATTGTTATTAGACAAGCAGACAAGGGTGGAGCCGTCGTTGTTATGGACAACTCCACCTATAGCGATAAAATGATAGCAATGTTATCTGATGCAGATACCTATTTACCTATCTCTGCACACAGTTTAAATAATACCATTAAAAATGTTCATGCCATGCTATACGATTTATTACTGACTAGTGTCATTGATAATGGTTTATATGTGTATTTTGTAGTTGATAAGCCTCTAGTACCATCTTTCAGAGGCCTCCCCAAAATACACAAAAATGTTACTGACCCACCCTTGCGACCAATAGTATCCAGCAGGGGCTGGCTCACAGAGCCGCTATCGATTTATTTGGATAAAATTTTGAAACCAGTAGTTCTGAATACTAAGCACATTTTGAAAGACACTACAAATTTTTTAGAGAATTTAGCGACATTTGTACAGTCTTTTCCTATCGATGATACGTGCATATTAGTAACCTTGGATGTCAAGTCCCTTTTTACCTCAATACCTAACAATATAGGTTTGGAATACATGAGAGATTTCTTGACGAAGAGTGATTTGACAACGCATATGGTTGATAGATGTGTGTCCTTACTTGAGATCGTTCTTGAAAACAATGTGTTATGTTATGGGAGCTCTTATTACCTACAAACCAAAGGCACTCCATGTGCCAACGCCTACGCCAATTTGGTGCTGGCACAATGGGAACAGCTGTTTGTGTTTAATCAGGACTCTGTTTTTCTTGACTCATTACTATTCTATAATAGATTTGTGGACGATGTCATTTTACTGTGGGGAGGAACAACCGAACACCTTTTAGAATTTGTATGCTATCTCAATGGAACAACTGACTTTCTGAGTTTTGATTCTACTTATTCTCTTGAACATATAGACTTCCTAGATGTGAGTATAGTTAGGACAAGTCATGGTTTTGAAACAGAACTGTTCAGGAAGAGTTGTTGGAGGAATAATCTACTTCATAGAAACAGCATGCATCCCCAGCACATATATAGGAACATTGTTCAGAATCAGGTCACCAGAGTCTCTAGATTAACCTCCACTGACACTGCCTTCCAAAGACACACGAAAGATTTATTAGACAACTTTATAACAAGGGGATATAACAGGAACTCTGTACTCACAGCTGTTTCAGAAGGTGATCTGAGAAGGGACAACGTAGCTATGCCCACTATTAAGAAACATGACATTCCTTGTACATCTACCCGACGTCCAGGGCTCTAACAAATAGGATTACTATTCCATATACCAACAAGAACAAATATGTTTTGGATATTTTTCATAAACATTGGAACCTTCTTATGATCGATGAGAACATTAGATCTCTAGTAGATAACAAACCTAGAGTAGCTTATAAGAACATGATGTCATTGAATAGGCTACTTTGTTATGATAGAGTCCATACTAATGACAGCACATGTTCAAGGCTTGGCACTTTTGCTTGTTCATCCTGCAATCAGTGCAGATACATAGCCAATACCCACACGTTCACACATCCTATCACACAAAGAAGTTATGATTTCAAACATTGTGCAACTTGTAAGTCAAGGAATCTGGTTTATTTGGCTGAGTGCCAGTCCTGCAGGATGTTTTACGTGGGCATGACCACCAGATCCCTGAGAGAACGGATCAGAGAACACATATACTAATATCCAGGAGTAATGCATTGAATGCATTAGCTAGGCATGTGGTTGAGGTTGGTGACAACCACACCTTTAAGTTTCATGTTCTTGAGTTGGTAAAGACAGGTAATAGGTTAGGAAATGTCAAAATAAAGTAGAAGAGCAAGAGGGCAAGTGGATTGTGAAATTACAGGCAAATAAGTTTGGACTCAATGAAAGGCTTTCCATCAAGCCTTTTTTAGCTTCCAGACCCTTAAATCATTAGAATTACTCATTTATTTTATTTTTATTTTATTATTATTATTCATTCACTACCACTATCTCTTTATGTTTTCATTACAATGCATTCTGATCTATTCATGTGCCTAATGTCTGTAATGTTTTTAGTACAGGATGTTAACAACATATGATTTTAAATAGTACTTTTTTCTATGAATGTTTGTCCCTTTAAATTAAATTAATTATGACATCATGTGATCATGTGTTTAAAAGGAGCTAGTTTTATTTGGTTTTTATGTCTGAAGAAGCGTTGGGTGTCAACGCGAAAGCGCTAACTTTTATGACTTGCTGCAGCTCCTGTTTGTTTGGAATAAACGAAGCTTTCTTTCAATAGACTGTTATTTGGAGTTATTTGCTGACAAGTTTGTATTTCAGCTGATGGTGCACTCTTTATTTTCTTTTTGTATATTATAAATTATTAGACCACTTTGACTTTAAATTTCTGTTTGTTTTTATCACATGACTTCATGTAACAGAGTTTAAATCTAGCGGTTACTGTGTAGCCGCTGTTTGCTTGTTTTCTGAAGAAGTTACTTTACTTAAAGTGACGAAAACATGAACGTTTGTTTATTAAACTGTTTTTTACGTTAAAGAAGAGAACTGTTTCTGAGGTTGCCATCCAGTACTAGCTTCCAGCTGTTGGTTTTCCTTTTTCGTCTGGTTTGTTTGTACTTCTATAGTGTAACAAGGAATTACTATATGTCTTTTTTCTGTATATATTACTTTGAATCCCCTCATTGGTTTTTAACAAGTGTATGTCAAGAAAGTCTATGTTGTTCTCATTCCAAGTACTAGTACATTTGAAGAAGCTGGTAGTTGAATTTAAATAATCTATAAATTCTGTAGCTTCAAATTCACTACCCTTCTAAAGAATCAGTATGTCATCCAGGAATCGACTATACAACAGTATCTTTTCCACAAACCTGGAACCAAAAATAAAAACCTCTTCCCAGTGTTATAGTACAAGATTAGCAAACCCTGGGGCACACTTCGCCCCCATAGCTACACCTGATACTTGCTGAAAAATGTCCCTTTCAAACGTCAAGAAGTCATTACTTAAAATTAACTTCATTAAAGCAACTAAAAGGTTAACTTTTCCTCCTTCTAATCTACCATGTTTATTTAAACTCTCCCTGAAATACTCCAGTCCTTCCACATGGGGGATAATTGAAAACAGATTAATAACATCAATGGTGAGAAAGGACCCTGTAAAGGTATCATTAATGTCCTTCAAACGTTCTAAACAATTCCAAGAGTCTTTAATTATGTAGTCTACACCCAAAATGATCCCCTGAATATCCTTGTCCAAAAAACATGCTAAATGTTCCATTTTTGAACCCTTGGCTGCTATTATTATTAATGTGACACAGCCTACCTGAAATGGTAAAGCTAGATAAAGCAAGTAATCATGCATTAATGTGTAGTATAGCTTCCAAACCTCAGTTAATGTTGGGGTCTGCCCAGATTGAGAGTCAGTGTTTTAGTCTGGTACTTGTCTGAAATATGCTGTAGGTTGCAGTCAATAAATAAACAGGGTATTTTGGTAAGTTAACAGAAGCCCTAAACAGCTATCCATTGTCTACATACCACCATTGATGCAACATTGTTATATGGAACTCAATAAAGAATACAACAAAAAATGTCAGAAATAAATGTAGTGCAATACCCAGAGTAAGGTTGAAGCCTTTGTTCTGCTTATTTTGTATAAAATAATGCCGTATATTCCACTCAGTAAATGAGCATGGTATATGGGTAAGTTAATTGAAGTCCTGGACAGCTATCTAAATGCCAGATATTAAGAAACATTATCAATAAAGTTTAAAGTGAGACTGTGCTTTGATAAGTAATCTTTTCAAATAAGTGTTCATTATTCCTGAATTTACTGCATGTGTGTTCTAATCCGACACCAGTCAACTGTTACATATTAACTAATTAATAATGCAGAAACACATTTTACAAATAAATGTAGTGCATTACCCAGATTAAGTGTCAAGCTTCAGTTATAAAAAACTCGAACTAATTAACCAATTAATTATTCTATTAAACAATTAATTCTGAATAACATGGAGATCACTGTAAAAATTATTGTATAACTACTGTTGTACATAAAAACTACATTTCATTTGTTAATCTTAGTTTGAGTTTTTATAAATTGTAAAGTTATGATGTTATGTTATTCTGTTCTGAAGAAGTCCTTTGGATGAAAGTGGAGAATAAAGTTGAGTTACGCTAACACTGAGTTTTATTCCTTTTCTCGGTCAGTGGTTTTGGTGTTTTACTTTTATTTGTTTTCATGACACCATTTTGCACCTTTGGTTTGCTGTACCTCTCAACTGTCACAATTTTGGCAGAATGTAATCACTACTACCCCATATGTCTGGTCCTTAAATAGCAGATACTTGACATTACTTGGAATGCAATTTATTGGCAAATCCATTATCAGAACACCTTGCTACTAATGCATGATCACACTATGTAACAATGTTCCCTGTAGTTATGCCTTTGTGCCACTAATTGGTAGGGCTTGGACCATAATGTCCCATGCTAACAGGTTGAAAGCTATGATGTGCAACATCATCTATACATTTGCAGTTACTGTACTCACAACTGAAATCTTAGATATGTAGAAGTATGCAGTAGTAGTCTGTGTAATAATATTATGGCAAAGTTACTAATAGTTTCTTTTTTCTCTCTCACCCCACCCATTCTCTTCTTTAATTTATTAATTTATATTTATTATTATGATTTGATGCTGGGTGGCCATGGTGGTGCAGTGGTTAGCATTGCTGCCTCACAGCTAGAGGTTCTCTGGTTCAATTCCTGGCTGGGGTGCCTTCTGTGCAGAGTCTGCATGTCCTTCCTGTGGTCGCATGGGTTTCCTCTGGGTGCTCTGGTTTCATCCCAAAGACATGCAGTAGGTGAATTGGACACTCTAAATTGGCCCTAGGTTGTGAGTGTATGCCTTCTGTGGAAGGTTGGGCACTGGGCTGGCAACTCAACACCGTAAAACCCCACTGCCAATCATGAGCAGACAGATGATCCGCTGTGGTGACCCCTAACCGGGAAAAAGCCAGAAGAAGAATTATGATTTGATATTAACATATTATTTGTAACTACCTCTTATCTTAGCCTTATATATAATTTCATATTGATTTGCTGTTAATGTACTTTCATTTATGTTATTTATTGTTGTGTTCCTCATTATATTCCTTTAAATTTCTTTTGATTAATCATTATCTTCTATTATCTTAATGCTAACATTTGTTTGTTATGTTTATTTTTACCTTATGTTTATATTTAATTTACTACAGCATGACAGGGTAGGCCAGTTCCAGACAATCCACCTACTTTGGCTCCCTAGACCATGGCACCGGGGCCCAGCATGTCTGGGCCACAGCCATGTGGTGCCCCTGCACTACCTGGGCTTTTGGGTATTTCTGCCTCACAGGCTGGGGTTGATCCCCCCACTGAGAGTGGAAGCAGAGGGGATGATTATGTTGCCCTTGAGGAACTTCCAAGCATGACGCGTGGGCTGCTGTGCCTATGACAGATGGAGAGCATGATGTCCATCTTGGTGGGGCAGCCTCATCCCATGTGCCAGCATCAACCACTGTATCACCCCATGTGCCAACATCAACCACTGATCCTGTGGAGGCAGTGGCTGATGCTGGCACAAGGGGCAGCCTTACCCCGTGTGCCAGCATCAACCACTGCCTCCACAGGAGCAGTGACAGTACAGTGCTAACAGTCCCATGAGGGAGGACTTGAGTCACTTTGCTACCATGTCTGATGACCACAGGACTGGGATTCCACAACACCATCCTCAGCCAAGGTGTTTACCCCCTTCCTGTGTCACACATCAACCCTGTCTGCTGTCTTGTCTGTCTGCAAAAGCTTCCTCACCTTCCCAACTTACATCCCCCACATGTACCTATGTCTCTTCCCCAACATTCCACACTCACCTTAACAAATAAATAAATAAATAAATAAGATGGGCACCTGTCCCCCCCAAAAAAATGGCATCCCATATATAGCTCTCCATTTCGCATGCGTGTCCATTGGACACACTTAATTTGGTCCAATTGGATTGACAACACATTTATGTTGTCTTTACCCCTCTCTCTGAGGTGACAGTCCAAATTAATCTAAAAAAATCTGTTAACGTTTGTTGCTGTACAAGAAATGGATAGTGATGGTTCTTTCCTACACTCTTCCTGCACATACTTACAAGCCTTTCACTATGTTTTCTCCCTGCTTACACACCATTTCAGCAATGTCCTATCTCCCCATTTTTTTTATTTTTTTAAAGATATTTTGTGCAATGCTGCATGATGCACATCCTCAGTAAGCTCAGCTAAATGGCACTATATTAATATATGCATGTGAAATAATAATAATCATCACATTCAAAATGTACATCTACACCCTATTTTGAGCCCAGGACTATCCCACCTGCAAACCAGTGCATCAACCTGCCAAAACCACACAACTGTTAATTAACACAGGTGGTTTAAACATACCAGTTGCCAAGTTACCATCATTAAGCGTGCTTAAGCAGGGCTGTGTTGTGCATCGTACTGTGTCGCACAAATCTTCTTAAAGAGTAATGGAAAAAATGGGAGTGTAACTTGGAGTCTGGCACAGGAATATATCACTAGAAAGCCAGGCAGAGAATAATGGATGGAAGTGATGTCTGTAACAGCAGATAGTTGTCCACTTCTATCTGCAACATTTAAAAATACACCTGCTAAAGCTTTAATGGCAAAATTGGTGTTTAACTGGGACTCTGGTGGAGAAATACATCCCTATAAAGCCATGCACATAATAATGGATGTAAATGAGGTATGTAATAGTACATAAGTGTGTAATTACATGCTGAAAAATACACCTGCTGTAATGGTGGCTTAGTAACTCAGTCTGTTAAATCCTTTGAAAACATTAATTTTGGTACACTTAGTCCTGGGTTCAAATCCAGTGGTGTGTAGCATCACCATTCTGAATTCTGGAATGAATGACTGTGTCATCAACTATTTATCCACCCAATGCATTTCAGATGGAATGTCTGCTGTTCAATGATGGCAGTCAAAGGCCTGTGGATAGGAACAGAGTTGACATATTCGTATTGCAACACTTAATGTGCATAGAATGTCAAGTCATGCATTACTATGCATTCACAGATGAGGCCCAGTAATATCAGACTGTAGCACACAGTCATTTGCTACTGATATCACAGATAAGCCCAGCTGTGCAGCTAACTTACACATACGGAGGTCATGCTAGCAACAAGGATTGCCAGCACACACATTTCAGACAACTACCAAAAAGTAACACATGGCTTGGCAATTGTCTATATGGTTGACATAATGGTAAATATACCCCCTACATTGTTCAAGGACATAACAACATGTTGCCTTTCACTCTGTTAATGATACCTTTGGCTAACATACTTGCCTTAAAAACATACCCCGATAGCCTTTGGGATGGGTTCCCTCAATCAGGGTCTGGCTGTACACCAGGGTACCACTGGTCACACTGTTACTCATAAGTGTTGTCTTCCACATTCTGCAGCCTCTCTCACTATGCTTATTGCCTGCAGCAGCAGCAGCTGCAGTCAGTAGCCCACATATGTGTATGTAATAAGTATCTATCACAAACATCCTCTCTGTGCTGATATAGTATTTCTACCCAGCATTTCTACCCCATCATATGAGATAGAGGATGGATTTTACATTGAAGACTTATATCTCCTCCAACAGTTGCATGAGATTGCCTGATTACACTGCAAAACAACTGTGTATGCGTTAATTAGCATTACTCAAACACTGACTGGTTCAGAGGCAATCACCTGCAAGTAAGAACCATCTTAAAAAGATAAACTCCTAGCTAGGGAAACCATTGTGTATGAGAGTTACTTTTTATGGTGAAATCATTGTCACAACATGTATGTATATGTATCTTTCAAAAGAGGAGTATTGCACTCCATTAGGTATGTAACCATATTGTTTTCAGCATGATTCATATGCTTTAATATACTTATGGGGAATGGGGATTACATCAGTAAGACTTTCTTAGAACTGTACTGGTGACATGCCATTGAACGCAGCTGTGTAACACCTACAGAGGATGTAGACTACAGCAAGAGTTTAATGCTGTATGTTAATTAGAAACACAGGTCTCCTGGATACTGCCGCTTTGGCAGTTATAATACTACACAGCTATGTTTTGGTACTGAACTACAGACGTATGTTATGGGCGGGGGGCTTTCCTGCTATGGGCCACACTACAAGAGGATTCCTTTGTCGGGTGTGTGATCATATGTGAGTATCTGTCATAGCACAAGCAGGTGTAGGTCACTATTGCCACTATCCTAGTTGCCTCCACACCTTTTGCATAATTGCCCCATTGTTGCACATTTGATGTGTAATCAAGCAGGGAATACTGATAACCTTCCTTAATTGCTGTATCTGTACATACTGTACACCCAAGTATGTGATCCTGACATGTATTCTCATTATTTTGTATTTCAGGTGATAACATGTATGCCAGACATTGTCCACCTTTCACCGAGGTGGAAAACGACCTCATAATCAAGTCATTATGACAACACTACCAGGTTCTGCTATCCAGTGGAGGGGCAAATAAGCAGGAGCAACAAGCCAAGTGGGATGAACTGGCCCATAACATAAACACTGTAGGGCATCAGAATCACACATATGAGCAGGTGCAACATTGTGCCATAGACATGATACACTTGGCATGCAGAAGGGCAGTGGACATGGCCAGGGATCGTCAGGTAACTAGTGGTGGGCCTGAAGTGGAACAACCTCTGATAGCCACTGAGGAATTCCTGGTGAACCTTGTAACATAGGACATCTCCCAGGCTTTCATCGCACCATATGTTGTGGATGTGGGTGCCACCATTTTCACCCAAGAGGAGTGTCCAGGTATGTTTAGTTGAATCAGCATCAGAATACTGTACCATGTAGCGTGTCAGGCTGTACATAGTTTTACATGGGTGTCAGGTGTTTTATGGGGTGGGGGGTAGTAGGTTACCTGCAGTTTTAATCTCATACAGAGATTGTGATCCACATGCCTGTTATCATAGCAGCTACTGTAACTGGGGGATATTTGGATGTACTACCAGTGTTATACATGTAGTACTGTTTACATTACCTCTCCCTCAATTTATTTTCAGGACCATCAGGAATAGGAAGAGGCCATGCCTCTGCTACTGGTAAGCACAAAATATTTTTTGTCACAGATGTAGATTTACTTCAAGTTATTAGCTAAAGTGTCATCCCAAGCCTGCTGGCTGGATACATGTACTGCCTGCATGATTAAAAATGTGGAGATATGTTCTGACTGTACACACTGTGGTCATACCTAGGCCTTGTAGGTGTGACAACAGTGATTGATTTTGCAGTATTGACAGGATGTATCAGATGGCCATAGTTGTAAACTGGTCAGAATTCTGCAGAGTGTCAGCACTGTACATAATTTATGTATTGCTCATGACAGTCTGGTTTAAGGAGCTGTTATTCTAAAATATTTGCAAGTGTGTGCTGGAAATTAATGACCTCAGGTCCTACTATCTCAGATTGTGGGTTGTACAAGTCTCTAATAGTGAGAGCAGTGTATACAGGTTAATATATATTGAAACATAGTACTGCAGAGCATAGTAGTGCAAGTATCGATGTGATACTTTCCCCTTTATATCACAGGTCACCTGGGAGGTTGGTTATTGTCCTCTTCACAACCTGAAGTCAGTGTCTCTTCAGACTCTGATGATGATGGTGGTCAAAGTGAGGCACAGGTGGGGGTTGCAGGGTCTGAATCTGTCACAGAAGTTTACACCCTCTTCTGCACTCATTATCACTGTACACAATCAGTATACCTACACATACCCAGTCCCCTGAGGCCACAGATATAGGATAGTCAGAGTGTGGGGACATTCAACAGGGAAGTGTGGCTGCTGTGGCTGCAGTGAATGTTGATACTGACTATAGACAAACAGTTGCTGATGTTCCACACAGCTGTATTGATAGGGATGCTCATAGGAGGCCTGTTGTCCTTCCATCACCTGTTGCAGGTGTCTCATCATGTATCAGTTGGTGTATGTTTAGGGCCATCATGGAGGCACGGGCACATTCCAAAAAGAACTTCAGATGAATGCTCAGGGTAATGTATGCAGTACAGTCTGACATCCGTGACTGCCTCCACTAACTTGCTGATACCCTGGATCAGATGAATGACACAATGGAAAGACGTTGGTCTGAGACAGACCACACATTGTCTTGGAGTCCACATTGTCTGTGATTGAACATCTGGTGGGAGTTGAGTGTCGGACTTGTTGATGTAGGTTAGCAACTACATCTGCTGAGAGTCCATGTGGCTGTGCACCATAACTATTCCATAGTGACTGTACATCCAACACTCCAGAGAAGAGTGTGTTGTCCACATCATGATGTGGCAGGCCATGGGCTCATGTTCTTGGGTGGACCCATGGAGGACACGGTCACAGCAAACAGCAGTCACCATCAGGTAGTAGCCTAGCATCTGACCTTGGGCATGGAGGTGCCAGTGCAACTCCTGGCAAAGCCAGTTCTCATGCTCGGGGGCACAGATGATGAAATGTCAGTTCTACCATGCATGGCTCAAAGCTGTCCAACATACATTCACATAAGGCTAGAACTGAGCTTGGCTGTGTTCTTGCAGGCACTCACACACCACTATCACACTCAGGCCACCTACATATATACACATGCCACATTTTCCATGGTCCATCTTGCCTCCTCCCCTTTCTGCCTCATGCACATGCTTGGCAACCTATTGGGTCATCCTAGGTCTCCTGCACCCCCAAACAACACCATATGCAAGTGACAATACCTGTGCCACATCCCTGTCATCATTGTTATCGATGCAGGGAAATGAAGCTATGTGTCTGATACACAGGGTGACTATCTAAATTAATATGTATATGTTTCATCCACTGTTGCCTTTGACATGCTATTTGTACTGATCAGTCAGACAGTTTGAATGCTGCCATTTGTAATGTGTAAACCACATTATGCTGTGTATGTTACTTTTGATGTTGTTGTAATGGCTGTGTGGTCACACAATGAAAGGTGTCTTGTGGCACTGTTTACATTTCACTTTCAGGATTGTGTAGGACACACCTATGGGTTCACATCTACAATAAAGCCATCAACATCAGAGCACAGGATGGAATGACAGCACAGAAGAAAAATGGCATCAGAAAGGTAAAACAATATAGCTGCATGGCTCTGTGGGTTCATATGTGTATAATAGAGTAACAAAAACAAGGGCATCTTTCATTCTATCCATGCAAGCCTAAACTCTGACAAGGACTGATACCTTTGATAAGTGTAAGTAGGGTTTGGGAGCTGACACATGGACAAGCCTTGGTGTGTGAGGTGAACAATCCAGAGTTTCTCTGTGTCCATTAGAGACATTTGTCCTGAAGCAGTTATAATTGTTGTGTTCCCCATACTGTTGTGTAACTTGCACATGATTTGTGTTAGGGTGGAACTGTGCTTCACATGTATTGTGAGCCTGTTACATATTGGGTGTAGTGTCTGGGCTACATATCTGTCTATCCAGCATGTCCTGTTTATACCACACTCAAGGTGTAGGTGTGTAGGAAAGGTAATTCTCATGCTAATCCTTTCTTGGATGTGCAGGAGGTACACAGTGGGGTCTGATACCTCCCTACATGGCAGACATACACCTCCCCTCCAAAACATGTTGGAGACAGAATGCACAGTTACAGGCTTGACGCGGTGTGCACAGGGCATGTTATGTACACTGTGTAATGGTTTACTGTGGAACCTCTTTGTATGTGACATTTGTCAGATATGATTGGTTAGTGATATACCAAAGGTGGCATTGCACTCAGTGGTAGGTGTGATGAATGCGGAATACATTGGAACAAAGACTGTCTTGGATTTACATGCCATACCTTTGTTTATAGGTTGTGTAACATACAATGCATCCCCAAATATTACCAACACGTATCACTATCTATGTGTCCATAAGTCCCTGACTACTGGGTCAACTGTTGGAGGTGTGCGGTCAATACGTTAGTTGCCAGGGGTGGATGATTTTCCAAGGGATAGTATTATGCATTCCTTGCCATTTATAGTTAGTCCATGGCTTTGAAAACAACTGAATGTCTGTGTCTGCCCATCATGGATAACTGCTGAGTCAGTGAGGGATTCAATGACAGCTCCTAATTTGCAGTCTTCTGCAAATTTAGTCAGTCAGAGGCTAACTACAGTGGCTGTGACTGCAGAGAAGTAAATGCCTTGAAGTAGCACATCCTACCCCACACAAACCCACATTACACATACCTATATGTGTAGAGGTCTTTACCAAACACATAAGTAAACACCAGACACCTCAGAAACACAAATGCAAGCTTGCTACATATAATCATACCACTGCAGAACACCGTACACATATTAGCTCACACACCACTGCCTCACCGGTGAAACAGCTAAGGCAAAACACAAAATCATACATATTGCTCATAGGTGATTACATCATGAGACACATTGATGTGCCTCTCACCAGGCTACATAAGGGAAAGGGCATGGTCAGCTTTCTTTGAGGTGCCAGGATATGCCATATCACACATGCACTCAAGTCTGTCAACATTAGGTATTGTTATGACTACGTCATAGTTCCTGTTGATGTGTACAACTTGAGACATACTGCTATGAACTGTATGCAGAGATATGACTGGGCTTAAAGACTATGTGTCTCAGGCAGGTATGTCCTTGGCCTTGATCTGCATTTTACCATCAATTAAGATGATGGCTCCATACAAACGGAAAATGATCGACATCAATAATTGCGTAGTGTGTAGTGTCAATGTAAGGGGATCCACTATCTGTCAACCTGGGATTACCTGCTCAACAGACCTCAATGCTTTGCCAGAGATGGTCATCATCTGTCAATCCTGGTATTTTGGCAACTGGCCAAGACTGTTGCCACCCTCATGCAGTGCCTTTTAGGCTGTGTCACAAGGAAACACTTTCCAATAAGAAAACCCCATCTACAAACAACATCACAGTTATGCTGCTAAACGCTAGGAATGTCACCACTAAACTCCACTCAGTGGAAGCTGTACCACCTTGAAAGATGCAGACATTTGTGCAGTCACAGACACCTGGGTCAAGGCTGTGGAGAGCACCACAGCCATAGTAGGCTACACCTCCTTCCACATGTTTAGACCTCAAACTTAAAGTGTGCAAAGTAATGGAGGTGATGTATCCATATTCATTAAGGATAGATGCACATCCAGATTGGTTAGACAGTATGATTCCCTGAAGAAACTGCAGGTGCAATTGACTGTTTGTAGAGCACCTAATCAAGCCATTGCCAGCTACAGGAGCAACTCCATGAATCAGGACACCCACTATGCTACCCACCAACTTGGTAGATTGCTAGTGCTCAAACTCACTTGCCCAGAGTTTAGTTGACTTCATTAACTACAATGACCTGGACCAGTGGGTTGACATCCGCAGAAGGGGAGGCAACATACTGAATTGGGTGCTTACCAGTATGGGTGACCACTGCATATTTTCCACTGTGAGGTCCTCCCTGGTGAGATATGATCACAAATTGGTCTCTTTCAAAGTATCACATCTGCCCCCCCCATGGCATATAAAGTAACAAAGTTCAACAAAGAAGATTATAACCTACTATGGGATGGTATAAATAGATTGACTGCACCATGCCCTCAGTTGGAACAGGCAACTATGCACAGCTCTACACCAATGCTTTAAACAAGCACCTGTACAACTGCATTAACTCACAACTGTACCTGCCAGGGGCAAAAAAAAATAATTCTCATGGCATAGCAAAATTGCCTGGTGGACAACTGCCATTAGCAGGCTTTACAATTCACATTAGGAGGGAGGGATCCCCCCTAAAATGGTGACACTCCCTCGTCAGCTTAAACAACAATTAAGTGTTGTTGTGAAGTCCTGCAAAACAAAGTATGGAGCAAAATTAGTCTCCTCCACATAGAACAACCACAAGGCATTGTGCAGTTACATGTCTAACATAAAAGGAAAGGCCCACATTGTTAACAAACTCATATATAAACATGCCACATATAATGAGCCTGTAGACATAGCTAACCTGTTGTCTGACAGGTTCTGTGACTACTGCACTCCTCCACCTCCACCACATGTACCCCCTACAACCTGTTACATACCTAGTAACTCTAAAGAGCAGCTACTAAATGGCCTCTCAAAGGTGACAAACACAGCATCTATTGCACCTACTAACATTCCAGGCTGCATCCTACATGGTATCCAACATGGATTACCAACACCATTGGAAACTCTTTGCAATCATAGTGTAATCACCAGCTGCATCCCAGCTGACTGGAAATTGGCCGCTGTAATCCCCTTGCAAAGAGGTGGTGCATCCACTGACCATGGGAAGTATAGACCTATTAGATTGATTAGTCATATCTGTAAGGCCATGGGACAACTCATTATGGAGCATATCAACAAAGATATAGGCAATCTAAAAACACATGAACATACACTGTTTGGATCTGTGATAGGGATATCATGCCTGTTAAACCTGGTGGACATCTATGAGGCAGTCACCAATGACATGGATGAGGGGACATCTGTGCATACAACCACTTAGACTTAGCCAAGTCATTTGACACTATCCTCCACTCAGGCATCATTGATAAACCCACCCAGCTAGCCATCAACAGAAATATCATTAGAGGGGTCACTAACTGGCTCACTGA